>NC_143158.1:9301418-9601418 GCF_041381405.1 Jatropha curcas | reverse complement strand
AAAACAAAGAGAAACACTAGTTTTCTTTGATTTCTAAGTTGAGTTTTCAAATGGCAAGATTTTCCCCAAGTATCTAAAAAAAATCCTCTCTTTGACACACTCCCTAATGTCCTATTTATAGGCAAATGGGGCTGTGGCCCTATTTTCAAGCTGACGTGGCAAAATGCCACTGGTGGGCCCTCAAAATAGGGCCAAGCCCATTTTTACTAAATTAGACTAGGTGGCATGCAAAACGACGCGATGCACTAGGAAGTATGCCGAGCGGGCTCGACACACTTCTCGAGCTCGGTTTCTTTATAAAACGCCCGGTAGCCTGAAAAAGTAAAAATGGTTGAACACATGTATTATCTTAGCCACGGACCATTGGTCTGAGAATCGAGGTGATAAAAAATCTCGATCCAAACATATACGAAAAACGATTTATCATCACTGAGCCGTTATTGACATGATTTTGCATTGGGTTCTTGGAAATTTTGCTATGGTTCCAACGGCATGAGAATCAGCTTGATCAAACGTCGTTTAGGCCTCGAACAGACCTTAGGAAGCCCGAAAACCTTAAAAATAAAGGGCAGGGGCAGGGCAGTAATCTGCCCCAACAGCGTCGATAAGCCTATTTTCAGTATTGAACTAAGGCATATTGAAGGCCCTAATTGGTACCGAAAAGGAGCACTTCGATACCGAAGAAGAGGACCTTGGTATCGCCGTGTCATTGGTCCAGCACCCCCTTTGCTTATAAAAGACACACTCCCCCTTCATTTTCCACACCTCTTGTTGCTTGATTGAGCGCTTCTCAAGCATCAATGACTTTATTTGTCTCTCATAAATAATTCTAAGGCTATATAGTCCGACCTTGCTCTTCTTCCTTAGTTGAGTTAAGGCTCGACATATTTCTCAAAAGTCGATCCTTTCGACTTTCACTCACACTTTGGTCTTCCTTAGACCAAAGCTATTAGTTAGTTAGTTACTTTATTATTAATTAATTTAAGGATTAATTAATAATATGTTAATTAACACCAGTATATATGACTATAATTCGAGTCCTCGTGCCCTACCCTAACTTTATTTGGAGGAAGACTTGACCTCTTTGGTCATTATAATTGTGGAGCTACGATCCAGTCGCGTCACAAGCACTAGGGTATAACCACAAAACTCAAACTCTGCCAATTAAGTCCAATCCATCCAGTACCCTATAAATTGTCAAAGCCCAGTCCATCCGGCACATTATATGCCTTAAGTTCGATCCGTCCGGCAACCTATAAGCCCACTCCCCGAGTGGCGCCCAAAAAACCCTACCATCCTAATCAATGGTAGAACTTTGTGTGCCCTAATCCTCATACAAACGAGGTACGAAGGCATACCTACAAATTTCAGCCTAGGTAGCGGGCTCCCGATTGAGGATGTCAGATTTTTCCAAAAAGGAAAGGAATCAAGTCGAATAGGCTTGGTTCATTTTATTTTGTAAATCAGTTTTCTTTATTAACCCATTGATTTATCCTCGAAAAATGGTTCTCTTACTTTGGTAAGAGTTTGATTAATTTTGGTGTCACCACCCTTATTAGGGAAAACTCTCAAATTTGTCAATTCTTTGGAATCAATAACTTGATTTTGAACTAGAGATAGGGTCCAGGAGTTAGGTACGATATTAGAAAGGTGTTAGGAACCCATAACGCCCAATTAAACCGGCCTCCTCGTTGTCCAATAATTCATAATAATAAATAATGCGATTAACTCTAATTAAGATAAAAAAAATCCTTTTTATGCATTTTTGTAAAACATTTCAATCATACATTTAGATGAAATATAAAGCATGAAAACATAAAGTAAAACATTCATAAAGAAGGAGGGTGGAGAAAAGAATTACAAACCAAATCCTAATATATAATCTACCCATTACCCTCCAAAATTTTCAACCCAAATAATATTACAAACATGCAATTATTAGGAATCCATTTAGGACATTTTACATTTTGCAATAATACAACATTAAAGCATAATAAGAATAAAACATCCATAATCAACAAAAACATAAAATGAACATTATCCTCAAAAAATGGATGAAGAAACCCAACTCCTTAGTCTTTGATCCAATAATCTGAGATTCAAGACCAAAAATGTGTTTTTGAGATTTCTGGTATATGCTTAAGGGTTTTTTTTATTAATGAATCTACGAATCACAATCTTAGAACCAAGGGAAAATAATGGTTTCCTTTGATTTCTTCGATTGAGTTTTGAAATTTCAAGAGTTTCCTTACGCTACTACAACAAGTCCTCTTTAGGCACACCCCCCAATGTCTATTTTTAGGCATTTGAGGGTGGGGTAGCCCCATTTAGGGCTGACGTGGCAAAAATGCCACTATCGGGCCTCACAACGGGACCGGGGTCACTTTTAAAAATCAAATCGGGTTGCACGCAAAAAGAGACAAAGCATCGCGAAGTGCGCTTGGCAGGCCTTACACGCTTCTAGGACCCGATTTTGTCCCCAAATGCCTGGTAACCTAAAAAAGTAAAATTGGTTAATAATTTCCATCCACTTTTATGCAAAATGGTTAATTCTCGATCCAATTTTATGTAAAAACGGTGCATCATCACTGAACCTTTTAGGTGCAAAATTTAAGCGTCTACAATTTGCCCCCACTTTGATAATATTTTATTTTTCAAACAAAATGAATCAAAGTGTAAAGTAGACGCATAAGTAAGAAAATAATTACCTAATTTGCATGTCATGCACGGCTTGGACAAATGACGTGCATCATCTTGGCGGCTTTATTGATGTGGATTGCCATTACGGTGATTGACAAGCATACGGATTGCGCCATGGTGATTGTTGGCGACTTCCGCAGCTAATGTTCCACTGCAAGAGGTTGTCCTTCGGACGGTGCCTAGGGGCACTTTAATAACCTGCCTCAGTGGACTTACGGTGCCATTACGACATTTGTTGGGCAAATGAATTGCATTATGGTGGTTATGGACGGCTTTTGCCGATGATTGTACCAGTTGGCGAGTTTGATTTGAGAATGCTCCACTACGGGAGGTTGTCCAACGGACGATGCTTAGGGGCACTTTAAAAACCTGCCTAGGGGGACTTACGGAGCGCCATACAGAAAGGCTTAGGTGCGCCACTTGGGACGGCTTAGGTGCGCCACTAGGGACAGCTTTGTTCTGAAATGCTCTTCTCAGGGAGTTACTTGGAAAACAATGCTAGCAACGCAAAGGAAGAGGCTCTTTGGCCAGTTATGATTAGAAATTTTCGTGATTGGGCCCTAAAGAGCTTGTGCGTGTGACGTGTGATAAAAATATGTGAATTCGCATGAGTTCACATATATTTGTGTGAGTTTGAATTCATGTGGATTCGTGTGAGTTTTATTGAAAATTGTGCCATGGCATGCAAAACAAGGTGACTTACTTGTGGCTAGTAATGTGTTGCCCCTAGTTAGGCGAGTTGCTAGTTAAGTATAAGAGCTGGACGCAGCAAGTGGTCTTCTGGGTCGAACAGGGCCTAAAGGCTTAAGTCGTGCCTATAGGCCCATTATTCTTTATAAAAGGTGAAAGTGACATTTATTTTTCACTTTCAACCTAACTTTTAAACTTCAACTCTCTCTTTTCTTCTTCTCTCTCTTTTCCGTAATTGACACTCATGGCCATCGAAAATGTTGTAGACTGACTTCCGGGTGATGTTGTGATTGACCCCGTGCTCGACCTATGAGCCACTGAATGAAGCTTCGAGAGTTTATTCCGGATGCAGGGACTGCAATTAGCCTGCGGCATGATTTGTCGACCCACATCTGTTGGGGCTCGACCTAGGTATTCTAAGAACTTTTATTACTATTTCTGCATTATTAGGACCAGAAACATTCAAACATTAGGTTAGAAACCAAAAATCAAGTTAGATTTTGCTTTTCATGCAAATTTAGAGCGTTTTAGGGCTATGGTGGGCCGCTGTGGTGTGCACCACTTCTTTGTATGTTTGGCGTTTGCTGCAAATCTATGGCGTGCTCTATAGCACTAGTGTCGCACCCGACTAAAGTAGTGCCTTGGGCCACTACTTAGTGACCAGCATCGTATGCATTTTTCATCATTTTTCCTTGGTTTCCTCATTTGCATGCATCCAAACATGAAAACACGTGCCTTTGCATTTTATTAGCATACTTACAGTGGTTTATTTTTGCAGAAGAGTGCGAAGGGGGAAAGTTTGACAGTAACACCTACACGGAGGGCGAGTGGTTCGATCAGTTACAACCTCGAGTTCAGGATCGAGTCTGAGATTTGGCCGCTTGTCGACATATTACCTCAGATGTAGGGGCGAACCATCCTGGCAAGCATTATGGCGCTCATGGAGTGATGGATGGATACCACCCATACTTTCCATACTACCATTTGGTGAGATGACGATCACACCGGTGGATTTTGCTGCCATTATCAGGCTCCCATTTAGAGGGTGATCCGTCATTTTTGACGACCAGCTGAGCACTCTAGATTGACTGGGTTGCAGGAGAGTCTCCAAGCTGCGATAGGCATGAAGCCTACCATCTTCAACCAAAAGGTGCGTTATGAGAGTATCATCTCTCATTACGAGACTATGCCTCAAGACTATGTTGCTGAGATGGATGTAGATGTAATAGCTCGAGCTTATCTATTTTATCTGCTGTCAACTACCTTATTCACAAATCATGGTAACGACGCAGATCTGGCACTACTACCACCGCTGCAGGACTTAGATGTGACTAGGCAGTATAACTAGGGAGCTGCTGCCTTGTCATATCATTATTATGGCATGGACTTATGCGTCCACAAAGTGCACTTGAGGTTGGTTACAGGTGAGCTATTGAGGTATTCTTCTTGACTATTCTCCTTCTTCCATGCTTTTTATTCTTTCTACTTTATTTACTGACTTCTGCCTTATTTATGATATAGATCTAGGCTTGTAAGCACCGTGTCCTCCTATAGACGCTTAAATTTTGTCCTTAAAAAGTTCTGTGATGATACAACGTTTTTCATATAAAATTGGATCGAGATGCCCGATTGCACCTGTTCTCGGACCAATGGTCTGTGGCTAAGATTATTCATGTGTTTAACCACTTTTATTCTTTCGAATTACCGGGCGTTTCGAGCTGAAATTGGCCCAAGGAGTGCATCAGGTCTGCCCAACGCACTTCCCAGTGCTCCACCTCATTTCGCATGCCACTTGGTCTGATTTTGTAAAAGTGGGCCCAGTCGCATTCTGGGTCCAAACAATGGCATTTTGCCACGTCAACCCTAGATGGGGCCACCTTACCCTCAAATGTCTGGATTATCATCCTTGTTTTTATGATTGTTTGTTGGATGATCATTTCTTGTTGTGTTGTGTTAGTTATTATTGCAAAGTGTAAGGGGTCCTTAAAAGGATTCCTAATATTGGCTTGCATATATTAATTTATGGGTATTGGGAAATTTGGGGGGTTTAAGGGCAGATTGTATGTTAGGAAGTGGTTTGTACTCTTTTCTACTTCCCCTTTCTTCATGAATGTTTTATATCTCAACTATATTATGTTTGCAATAACTTATATGAATGACATGTATTCTAAAAATTGCATGAAAACCATTTTACATCTGAATTTTAGTTAATCGCATTATTGATAATTGTGAATCTTTGGACAACATGGGGGCCGGTTTAACCAAGCAAAATGGGTGCCTAACACTTTCCCATTTCATACCTAACTCTCGTACCCTATTTCTTATTTAAAACCGAATTAGTCGATTCCAGAGAATCGACTAATTCAAGAATTTTTCCTAATAAGGATGGCGACTCCAAAGTAAAAGTCTTACCAAAGTAAGAGAACTTTTTTCCGAGGATTAAACAGGTTTAATAAAAGAAAATAATTTTTATTAAATAAAATAAATCAAGGCTATTCAATTCAGTTCTTTCCAAAAAAAATTTTGGAAAAAATCACGCGTCCTCACTTCCCTATGCCGAGGTTGCATGGTTTCGACGCTGATACTAGCTCGATGATCGTTCCTCAAGGCCGGACGTGAAAGTTTAGCCAAAAATATACTTACACCACACCAGAAATTTCAGTGTTCCGGCAGCTCTTGAGTGGCCTTGCTTGGGACCGGGTAAATTTGAAACTTCACATCATTTCTGATTTTTGTTTTTCTCTCTCATTTTTTTGCCTTTTTTTCTTTCTTTTTTTTTTTTTTTGTTTTTTACAAATAGTGAAGTACCCATGGGGTGATGTAACTGAGTACCCCGACTTTGTTTAGGCCACCGTCGTGTATCTTTATTTAACCCATTCATTATATCCTTAGGAAAAGGTTCTCATACTTTGGTAAGAGTTTTAGTTTAGGAGTCACCACCCTTATTAGGGAAAATTCTCAAATTGGTCGTTCTTTTGAATTAACTAACTCGGTTTTAAACCAGAGATAGGGTCCGGAAGTTAGGTACAATATTAGGAAGGTGTTAGGCACCCATATCGCCTAGTTAAACAGGCCTCCTCTTTATCCATTAATTCCAAATTACTCAATAGTACCATTAACTACACTTTGATGTGTGAATACTTTTTGATGCAATTTTGGAAATCATGTCAATCATGCAAATTAACAACACATATAACATAAAATTAAACATCCAAAGAAGGTGGTGAGGAAAAAAAATACAAACTAATCACCTAATATCCATTATACCCATTAATCCCTCCAAATTTCCCAATTCCCCTTAATTGTTACAACCAAGCAATAAATGACACCTATTAAGGTCTCTTACATTTAGCCATAATATAACATAGAACCAAAACAATAAAAAGCATCCATACAACACAAACAACATCATTCATAGAACTAAATCATACATACAGAAACATAGGGCACTCATTCATTCACTAAATGATTAAATGATGCATGTTCATAATAAAAATAAATGCATGGAAGGTTAGTGCAACAATAATCATAATACAACAAAAAAAGGCATAATTTAAAAAGAAAGAATAATAAAAGTGCTTAAAAGTAAAGAACACGAATTTAAAAGGCAATAATTTAAAGATTTGAACAAGATTAGAGTTCATGGCCTTGATGTTCATCATGATTGATGAATAAATACACCAATCACTACTCTCAATCTTGTTTATTTAATGTTTATTTGACCATTTGTGGACCAGAATGCATTCTAAACAAATTAAGGTTGGTGCTTTACCACAGGACATCCGAATCAGCACCATTTTATTGATTATTGATGTTCTCAACCTCTAAATTAAAGGATCTAGCGCCACAAGGGAAGAGGCGTGCGCCACACATAGTGGTGCTAGGCCCTTCCCTGATCAAGAAGGTCATAGAGCTTGAACAAGGCAAACAGGGGTGTTCTGGGATGAAGTGACGCTAGCCACTTACCTATAGTACACGCCACAAGCAGTGGCTTGTGCCACTACGACACAGAGGTCCTTTTTGGTTGATCACGGGTTTTCCTCATAACTAGACCCAAAAATGGTGCTTAAACACCCAAAAGAAAAAGGAAAAAGATGAAGGAACAAAGTAAAGGCTCTCAAGTGTTACCTTTTGGAGATTTCCTCAAAGTTTTATGCAAGAGTGGATAAAAAGACCCAAAGGTTGAGTTCTAGATCCAACAATCCGAGATTGAGGTTTAATAGATATGTTTCTGGGATTTTTAATGGATCCTTAAGGGTTTTGGTGATTGAAAAACAATAAATCACAACTTCAAATAAAGAGAAACACTAGTTTTCTTTGATTTCTAAGTTGAGTTTTCGAATGGCAAGAGTTTCCCCAAGTATCCAAAAAATCCTCTCTTTAGCACACTCCTAATTGTCCTATTTATAGGCAAATGGGTGTGTGGCCCTATTTTAGGGCTAATGTGGCAAAATGCCACTAGTGGGCCCCAAAATAGGGCCGGTCCATTTACCAAACAGACCGGGTGGCTAGCAAAACAAGACTGTGCACTGGGAAGTGCAATGGGCTAGCCCGTTGTGCTTCTCGGGCCCAGTTTCGTTGCAAAATGTCCGATAACCTAAAAAATTAAAACTGGTTGAACCCATGTATTATCTCAGCCATGAACCGTTGATTTGAGAATCATGCCGATCGAGAATCTCAATCCCAACTTATGTGAAAATCGGTTTATCATCGCTGAGCCTTTGTTGATCATGATTTTAGCACCGGGTTCTATGAAATTCCACTACGGTTCCAATAATGTAAGAATTAGCTCGATTAGACATCGTTTGCACCTCGAACAGACCTCTAGAAGCCCAAAACCCCTAAAAATAAAGGGCATGGGTAGGGCAATAATATGCCTCGATTGGTGTCGACTAGCCCCTCGCCAGCGCTGACCACCCTATTTTCGGTACTGAACTAAGGCATATCGAAGGCCCTAATCAATACTTAAAAAGGAGCACTGCGGTACCGAAGAAGAGGACCTTAGTACCACCATGTCCTTGGTCCAACACTCCCTTGGCCTATAAAAGGCACACTCCCCCCCCCCCTTCATTTTCCAAACCTCTTGTTGCTTGATTGAGTGCTTCTTAAGTATCAACGACTCTATTTCTCCCTCGTGAACGATTCTAAAGCAATATAGTCCGACCTTGTCCTTCTTCCTTAGCTGAGTTGAGGCTCGACTTAGTTCTCAAAAGTCAATCCTTTCGACTTTCACTCACACTTTGGTCTTCCTTAAACCAAAGCTATTAGTTAGCTAATTTATTATGAATTAATTTAAAGATTAATTAATAATACGATAATTAACACTAGTATATAAGACTATAATTCGGGTCCTCATGCCCTACCTAGCTTTATTTTCAGGAAGACTCAACCTCTTTGGTCATTATAATCGTGGAGCTTTGATCCGGTTGCGTCACAAGCACTAGGGTATAACCACTAAACTCAAACTTTGTCAATTAAGCTTAGTCCATCCGACACATTGCATGCCTTAAGCCCGATTCATCCGGCACATTAAGCCCAATTCGCCTGGCAAAACCGACAAAACTAGTTTTCAAAACCTAAAGCCCTATTCGTCCGACGCCCTATAAGCCCACTCCTCGAGTGGCACCCTCAAAACTCTACCATCCTAATCGATGATAAAACTTCCTGCGCCCTAATCATCATATAAACGAGGTACGAATGCATAACTACGAATTTCAGTCTAGGTAGTGGGCCCCTGACCAATTACACATCATTTCAATTATTACTTTTAATGCGCTATATTTCTAATATTACCCTGCATTACAAGTATGTTCATGCATTGATAAACTGACATTCATGCAAAACTATTTTGATTGCTCAATTATGACCCAAATCATTGATTCATTTGAAAGAGGCTGAAAACCTAGTCCCCAAACCCAATGATTCAAGGCTAGTGCATTTTATCCTTGTGGCACATTGAAAATGGAGTCCAACGCGGGGGTTTTATCTTATATTTTCTCTGAAAACAAAAACAAATTAAGGTGGCAACTTCAACACACCACACGTAGTCAAAGCACTCCAAAGAGCCAACTCGACATCACTTAAGCGCTAAAATGAGCCATAATCTAACAACTAATCTAATCAAACAAACTAAGGAACCATAAGGAGTTCCTATCGATTTTCGTGATGAACTGACCAATGGGCCTGTCTGGTTAGACTCCATCCTTCAGATCTTTCCCATTGCGCTCGGGAGGGGGCTCACAGTGGGTGACTCCACTGGGGACTTAACATTTTTTAAACTAAAAAATGTAGTAAGAGGACTACCAAGTAGGCTTCAAATCTCTAATTTGGGTCTAATTGAGATATCGCCTTGGCATACATTCAGATGCATCATTTGGGATCCTTTCCCATCGTTACAACTAAGCAAACCGAGTTGCTATTATCATTTAGAGGCAATCTTCCTTCGAGCTGCCTTGGGTCGAGAAAGCTGCTCACCCAATCCTACGCACCTCCGTTCCTTACGATAAGGTAAAGGGTTTGGCGTACCAATCATTCCATTTGATACGACATGGTCAAATGACAAGGTATATTCCAACTCTAGCGGATGGAACCCTTAAACCAATCCACCAAAAGCATGTAAGGACCCTAGAACCGATCCTTAGGATTATATACACTCAAAACTCATGAAACTATTTTGACATGACATCAACGCAGTCAAGCATCTCATGTCATGGACCTAAAATCAACCCAAACACTAAACCCATGGTTCAACACAAATCGATTGTCCAACCTAAACACTAAATCCATGGTCCAACACAAACCCACAGTCCAACCTAAACACTAAACCCATCGTCCAACCTAAACCCACGGTCTAACCAAACCTATGGTTCAATACAAACCCATGTTCCAATCTAAACACTAAACCCATGGTCCAACACAAACCCATGGTCCAACCCAAACCTATGGTCCAACCCAAACACTAAACCTATGGTTTAACCCAAATACCAACCAATGGTATAACCTAGACACTAAACCTCACCCGAGGGGATGGACCCGACTAAAACTTCCCACTTACCAAAAACCTCAAATACCGACCTGAGCACCTCAAAATACCCAAAAGCCTTAAATCAAACCAAAGCACTCACAATTCCTGGATTGGGGGCAATGCCCGAATCATGCCCTCAAATCTTGATTCGTGCATTGCTTCCTCAACACCAAAGCCTCAAAACTGACCTAAGCAACTTAGTACCAAAAGCCTCAAACACCGACCTAACCACCATAAAGTCCCAAAAGCCTTAAATTAGACCTAAACATCCGAAATTTCCAAACTGGGGGCTATACCTGAATCATGCCCTCAAATCATAATTCGCGCATTGCTTCCTCAAATGTTGCTAAAGAGCTAATAGTTTAGATTATCTTCTAGCCATTTGAATGAGCAAACTCACAGGAACACCCACAAATTTTCTTTTTCTTAATTCAACTAAGTGTGAAATTAAAGCACCTCGTTCTACAAATCCTAAGTCCACAGTTGGGAATTCATATGTTCTCATATACATAGCTTCTAAATTAAAACTAGAATCTAGCTTCATTCTTTAAAATCCAATCAAAATAATGCATAGATTATTGCAAATATATGATGATCAAAACTATAGAAAGACACTTCTTCTATTTAAAAAATTCATGCCAGACAAACAGAATGGGAAGGTGTAACATACCTTACATGGATGCTTAAATTTCTAATATCACAAAAGCAATTGCATGTCTCATGACAAACCAAAACAAAATCTGTAAGAAAATGATTTCTTACGTCAAGTCCGTAAAATCAATCTTCGCAGTAGCATTGCCATTGTTATTTCTCTCAACATATTATGAACACCAACTAAATCTCCAACCTTCAATTCTACACGCAATTGATAAGGTCCGTATTGCCTGCTAAACATTTAATTCAACTAGAAAAAAAGTTAAAAGATCTGCGATAACATAAAACTTACTACCAATGCGATGACCATAATCAAATAACAGTTATCCTCAATTCAACAAGTGCAAGAAGAATCTAAAGTTGAACCTTTTAGAAGGCAAAAAATTCCCAAAGCTGAAACCTTCCTATAGCGAAAGTGAAGTAACAAAGCAGTTATATTCGTTCTCTATTCTCTTTCTCACTTGGTAGATCGGAGAACTTTTTACCGTTGCTGATGATGGAATATGTATATACTATTTTAGATAGTGAAGCAATAATGAAATCAAAGGAGAACATGCAGTCGCTGCAAGAATAGAAAGCCTTTATGTCTAGTCTAGTCTAGTATGCTTCTTCACCGGAAGCATTGGAGATACTCAATTGTCGAACGGTACAAGAATTTGTAAATATAACAATTGCCCGTGAATTTTGTGTTTTTTTATTATCGTGTTTTCTTAAAGTATGTTGCAAACATATTCCTATGCTCGAAAGTTAGTTGTAGCCAGGCCCAAAATATCTGTGAATCCAAATCTTGATGGAAATAGGTTCGTTTGGTTTTCGAAATGCAAACCCTAATATTATTTTCAATTTGACTCATTTATTAGTCCCCAAACAGGAAGTTGAAAGCCCATTACCACTTCTTTTTTCTATAAAATGGATCGGGACTAATTATGTAATTTAAACATTATAAAAGGCAGCTTATAATTCAAACCAACTTAAATTTTTTTATTTTGGTAATTGAGGTCCATTTGGTAATTTAATTATTGAATTATTAAAAAGGATGGAAACAAGGCCAGTATAGAATGGGTTTTGTAATAACAACACTCAACCTGCAAGATTAGATATTTACTCGTCACACTATCCGCCTTGCATCGAAACAAATTGAGCCGAATTCTATTATAAAGTTAGATAGTTAAGTGTAAAAAAAAAAAAGTTGAGTTACAGAATTGGTCTGGTTTTATTTTTCAAATTTATATTCACTCTATTTTTAGATGAAGCAAGTGTTATCTACCTCAATTCGATCAAATTCAAGTGAATATCACAAGGGGCATATATAATTATCATCCATAATTATTAGCCAAATAGAATAAAAATTAAAAAAAGAAAATTGTCTTTCCTAGCAAATACATACCCTAGTAGAGACAATTTTCAGTTCCTGAATCCAAAAACTTAAACTGGTTGTTATGCCAGAAGACCAAAAAATATATAAATCAAAGTGAAATTAATACCTTCAGATGATATTTCTTTTGTAGGTTCACCAAGTGAAATGTTAAGGGGCAATTGTTGTGGATCAACTCCATCATTAGTCTCTTTATCTCCATCTGATGAAGAAGATTCATCTAATGATATAACATCAATCCGCTCACTCCATGGCATTGTCCTCTCATGGTACACACAATTTAACCCTGCAGAAAAGGAATCACCCATATTTCACACATCAAAGGAAACCAATAAAGCATTTTATATTGTACAAGAATAAGCAACGAAAAACACATGGCGGAAATCTCATTATGGAAATAAAACCAGCAAAAGAAGAGAAATATTTTGAAAGGGAATGTACCAACATTCACATCCGTCTTAATAATTTGATCTTATACAATAAACCATTTAGAATCGTCAATCAATGTTAATTCTTCTCTACAATCAAGAATCGTTTCCATTCATTTTCCTTCAAAATTATTCAAAAAATTACACAAGTAACCCTAAAGCCAAAAAAAAAAACCATGGAAAACAATAAACAAGACAATCAAGAGAGCGACCGGATTAACTTATATTGCAAAAAAAAAAAAAAAAAAAAAAAAAAAAAAAAAAAAAAAAAAAAAACTTAATTATCAGTTTAAACATCGTCAATGCAATTCTTGAATGTAATAACTAGAAAAGAAAAAAGTGTTCATATCTGTCTGGTTCTCAAGCACATTTTCTCAGTTTACTTTCTTTATTTAATATTGATAATCTTGTTTATTTTGTTGCTCTTCACACGGAAGGGGAATTTTAGCTTAATCTTTTCCTAGTCTTTAGTACAGTATGATTGCCCTTAAAAATCTTGTTGTACCTGTAGCTATATGAAGTTAAAAATGTGGATTTTATGTTGGTATCAGCTGAAGAAAACGTATGTTAGGAGATGGTGTGATGCTAAACTCATGAGGGGGCACAGGTTTTCTTTTCTAATGTACACTTCCAGTACATGTTTTAGCTTTATTTCTTGAGTTGTCTAAGTACTCCAACAAATAGCTTTATCATTTTCAATATGAAAAAAACTTGGGGTCTTTTCTGATCTCAGGATAGGCTGTTATATAATGTAACAAGTCATCTTAGAGCTGATTGACAAATTACAATTTTTGTAGTCAACCTCAAGATTAAAATATTGGATATGTTGTATTTGAGCATTAGTGGATTTCTAATGTCCATTACTTCTAGTTTTTCTTCAGATTTTGGGGTGTAAGACAAGGGGTTTCTCATTTACACGTGCTCTTTTGGGAATTTCTGCTGATGAACTTCACCCTTGTGGAGATCTAGCTGCCGTTCCTCTTATTGAGGAAATACTCGAGGTTATTGGCGATGAGGTTAAGGTAACA
The DNA here is from genome assembly GCF_041381405.1 of Jatropha curcas. Lineage (NCBI taxonomy): Eukaryota > Viridiplantae > Streptophyta > Magnoliopsida > Malpighiales > Euphorbiaceae > Jatropha > Jatropha curcas. Next base: position 9,587,519 of record NC_143158.1, on the reverse strand, counting down.
TAATTTTTTTAATGCATATTAGGTTTATCCTTTTGTTTTTTTTTTTTTTGTTAACTTTTTCAAAGTCACATATACAAGCGTGTTTAGTGGTCTTGCCTTTAATGAGAGGGAACAATGCAAATAAATTGTGAAGGAATGCAACAACATGTTGCCCTTGTAGTTGGTTTTCTTCGTGAAATGTCTTTGTGGAAAAATGCTAATTTCCTCTAGGTTTCACCCTCGTGTTTTATCCTTTCCTAAGAAATTGAAAGATATTTAATATTTTCGTAACGTGAACAAGAGTTATGGTGCTGCTATGAATTTTCAGTGCATTTATTTTGCTTTTGGCTATAGAGAACCATGCCAGTAGGGGAAAGCACAACAAATGTTAGGGGACTTTTGTTTTAGGTGGTACAAAATTAATGGTGACAATTGATGTTGTAGTTTGGAATCATGTATATTGGTGCAAGGAAATTTGTATTAAATGTATAATTGACTATTCAGGCTGTAAATATGTATTATTGGAGCTATTATACAAAACACCTTGTTATTGAAATTTCTGACTGTTTTTGCATTACTTCCAGGTTGAATAAATGCTATTAGAGACTTTCACCGTTAGTCCATTAGAGATACCTCTCGAATCCTTTTCTAATATACAAACAAACGATTGCATTGTAACATTTTCACGTCGTGAAATATACAAATTGAAGGTTAGAGAGTTTCTTCAATATTTTCATTTCAATTCCCTCCCACCAAATCCTCTTTAGATGCCACTATGTACACTTTTCATTTTCTTCTACATATTTCTTCATCAATTTCCTTTACATTTTTTCAGTGTTTATGTTTGATGATGCACTGTTGAATAAAATGCTATCATCTTGCCTTTCTATTATCTAATGCTGAGTCTTGAACTCAAGAATGAAAATAAATATTAATATCATAGTTCTAGGGTGGAGAATGAATTTACATTTTCTTATATGCTGTTCATGTTACTGATTATTTGACTGTTAGCTACGCAGCATCTCTTTTGATTGACCTACTAATTTTTCTTGTATCCCCTTTTTCTTGCAAGTTCACACGATACTTCTATTCATATATTTCAAATTTGCTATTTTCAATTGTTATGTGCATTATTTAATTGGCCTCCTCTCACTGAAGTGCCTTATGTGAAATGTTTATTCAATCTTTTTTTTTTTTTTTTTGGTGGATTTTGAAATTTATATGCAGCTAGGTGGTCATTATTTGTGCCACTCCTTCTGTGATACATGTATTATATTATGAGTTGCTCAGTCAATATGTTCTATAGGATTTCAGGCAACCATGTCCAATGATTCTAGTAGTGAATTTGACATTCTTGTGGCTAGTGATGCCATTGAGATGGGTCTTAAATTGAACATTTCTAGAATCATATTTTCAACAATTAAAAAGTTTGATGGTGTTGAGATGCGGCCTCTAACAGTTCCAGAGGTCAAACAAATAGCAGCTATGTGATTAAAATGAGGGATATCAGTTTGGTAAATTGTTTGGCCTTATTTTAGCTAATTTTATATTTTATTAAAAATTTGTATAGCTATGTTGTTGTCATATGTTAATGTGCCATGATGTATTTTAGGTACATTGCATTGTCTGCATGCCAGTTATTCTATTGTTTTTCAGTTAATTATTGGTTTTTATTTGTTTACTTGAACTGCTGGGTTTAGCATTTTAATGTATAACGACCCCTCCTATTTGTGCTTAGGCTTAGATTAAGTTCTATGGATTTACCTTTTAGTACATTTATCCATTCCCTTCAACTGTGTACATATTGATTTTAGGGCGAGCTGGTAGGTATGGATTGAAATTCCCTGTTGGTGAGGTGACTTGTCTGCATGCAGATGATCTGCCCTTGCTTGTAGGGATGGCCACCGGTTCGGTTTTAATCGGAACCGAACCGAAACCGAACCGTACTGTAGACGAATTGGAACCGGATCGGAACCGGCGGTTCATAATTTTGAACCGAAACCGGCGGTTCAAGGGCCGGTTAAAGTTCATGTGAATCTTAAAATATGAACCAGAACCGGCGGTTCCGGTCCGGTTCGAACCGGATGCACAAAAAAATTGTAGCTTAAAATTTTTATAAAAAAATTTATATTACTTTATTTGATTATAGTTGATTTAATTTATGGTGAAGAGAAGTACAATGGTACATAAATTATAAAAAGTAGTGAAAAAAATACACAATTTTTTACTTAATTTATACAAAAAAATGGAACATGAATAGTTGATTTAAAAAAAAAAATACTTTCAAGTGTATAAAAAAAATGTAACGAATAGTTTTTTATATAATAAGTGTTTTTTAATTTATTTTTTGGTAAATAAATTTTATTCATTTTTTAATCATTTATTTATTTATTTACTAAATTATCCAAAAATATAGTTGTTATTTTTTTATTATAAGGGACAATTTGGGAAACTAATAAATGAGAAACATGTATAAATATGATGAGTTGATGATTTTTTATTTCACAACCAATTATATCATAACTCTTCTCTTATTCTCAATCAAAGTTCTCGCAAATTTCCATATTTCATTATTTTTTCTATTGCTTTATTTTTCTTAATATTGGATTGTTTATTTTTTATTTTCTTACATCTAATTCCAAATTCTTTCTCTAATCTCAATTTTTTCCATTCATAAATTTACTTCATTTGATTTTTTTAATAATTTTCTTAGTATTTGAAAATAATAATTTCCAACTTATTTCATTAATTTTATATTCCATTTGTAGTTTTCTATATTAGTGAATTAGCAAAATTTGTAAATTTAATATAATAATAGTTCTAAGTTAGTTAATAGAAGTTTTTCTTTTAAAATTTTATAATAATTTATTTAGTTAATAAAATTTAAACATTTTAAAATTATTATTTATTTATGAATTCGAAATCAAAATTTTATTATTTTTTTAAAAATTTGCGTAATGCCGAAACCGAATCGGAACAGTAATTCGAACCGTCGGTTCGCCGGAACCGTGCCGAAACCAAAACCAGAGATTCAAAGGTCGGTTCCGGTTCAAAATTTTAAACATCTCGAACCGGCGGTTCACTGAACCCGGCCATGCCTACTTGCTTGTTCTAAAATCCACATTTTTAACTTCTACAGCTACAGGTACAACAAGATTTTTAAGGGCAATCATACTTTACTAAAGACTAGGAAAAGATTAAGCTAAAATTCCCCTTCCGTGTGAAGAGCAACAAAATAAACAAGATTATCAATATTAAATAAGGAAAGTAAACTGAGAAAATGTGCTTGGAACCAGACAGATATGGACACTGTAATCATAGAGGATGATGAATATCTGTTTACTTTTTGCCTTATCATTGAGACTATTTCAAATTAAAAATTACATGACTAACAGGCATTATTTCAAAATAAAAATGTGTATTTCATTTTATTTTCTGCAACTTTACATTGCAACTGATCATAAGTCTTACAATTGTTTGGGAAGATATCCCTGAAGTAAATCTTTCATATAGTCCATATCAATGTCCCTGAATTTCGTCAACAACAGCACAACTATGATCGGAGTTTACATCAGCCATTTCAACTGTCACGGCCTTGTGTTTTGCACCCTCAACTTCCTCTCTTTCCTGCCCCATTATTAGGTCACAAGGAACGTTTATCTTGTTCAGCCTGTTTGCCACCTCCCATGCCAGCAACCTCAAAGGACCACAATATATACCTACCAAGTGACAAAGCCAATGCAAATATATTTTTCACCCTTGCCTTATGCACTCCTGTCTTACTCTTGAACAAGTAATTTAGATGACAACATTAATAAAAAAATCTTTGTAAAGGTAGTAATAGCACACCATAAGGGCTTGACTACAGCGGCTTTAGGGCTTGATAAGTTTTACCACTATTTGTGGGTCCCACATGCAGATAAACCTTGCTATGCTTCCTCCAAGCTTTTGGGTACCATGAATGGGGACAGCTGCATTGAACAAAACATTGGTTAATAGGATGATAATTAGAAGAATGAATATTGTAAAAAAAAAAAAAAAATGTTTCTTGATTGACATATAGTTGTAATAACACATGCAGTTATCACAAGTAGCATAACCAAATTAATCAAGTAGACAAAGAAACGCTTCAAAATAAGATCTACTACAGAGTGATGGTACTCCAAGCCACAACTGAAGATAAAAATTAAAATTTAAGAATCCAAAAATAAATGTTGCGGAAGAGCTAATAATTTAGATTATCTTCCAGCCATTTGAATGAGCAAACTCACAGGAACACCCACAAATTTTCTTTTTCTTAATTCAACTAAGCATGAAATTAAAGCATCTCGTTCTACAAATCCCAAGTCCACAGTTGGGAATTCATAATTTCTCATATACATAGCTTCCAAATTAAACTAGAACCTAGCTTCATTCTTTAAAATCCTATCGAAATAATGCATAGATTACTGCAAATATATAATGAACAAAACTACAGAAGGACACTTCTATTTAGAAAATTCATGCCAAACAAACAGAATGGGAAGGTGTAACATATCTTACATGGATGCTTAAATTTCTAATATCACAAAAGCAATTGCATGTCCAGTGAAAAAACAAACAGAATCTGCAAGAAAATGATTTCTTACCTCAAGTCCGTAAAATCAATCTTCACAGTAGCATTGCCACTGCTGTATTCTCTCAACATATTATGAACACCAACTAAACCTCCAACCTTCAATTCTACACGCAACTGATAAGGGCCCAAATTGCCTGCTAAACATTTAATTCAACTAGAAAAAAGTTAAAAGAGTTGCAATAACATAAAACTTACTACCAATGCGATAACCATAATCAAGTAACAGTTATCCTCAATTCAAAAAGTGCGAGAAGAATCTAAATGGAAAGCACAAAAAAGATCGTATTAGGAATAACCAAAAAAAAATGGAAAGCACACTAGGTCAAGAATAGGCAAAAACTTGCTACACCTTTAAGGCTAGATTAAAAGCAACTAGCCCTAAAGCTGTGGTTCTTCAGCTTGAAACATCAACTTCTCAATCTTTTCCTTGGCTTCTATCATGTTTCTTTGTTCAAGTTCCTGCACCAACATCTTGTATGTGTCATATTTAGGAACCATCCCCTTCAGTACTGTTTCTTCATAGACCGAGCAAGCATAATCAAGCTTCCCACTCTTGCAAAGCCCACGCACCAAAAGAGTATATGTACTAAGTTCAATGCTAACATTGTTCTTAAACATGTGGCTCAACAAAAACTTGAGCACCTTCATTCTCTTCTTTCTGCAGCACATCTTCAATAATGGTGCATATGTCTTTATATCTGGTTTGCACGAATCCTCTTCCATTCTTTGCAGCAATTTTATGGCATTCTCTTCTTCCAAATGGGTACAAGCACAAGATATCATGGTATTATAGGTCAACAAATTCCGACTGACTCCTTGTTTTTTCATATCCTCAAAAACATTCCAAGCATCCTTGAGCCTTCCAGATTGACTCAAGATAAAAATCAAAGAGCTATAGCATGAAGAATCCGGCACACAACCATTTCTTTTCATTATCTCATAGAACTCCAATGCTTCATTTATTTGATTTGCTTTCCCTAAAGCAAGCATAACAATGGTATAAGTGATTACATTAGGCTTGCAACCCTTTTCTTGCATCTCATCTAAAGTTGCCTTGACATTTCGAAAGTCTTTCAATCTACAGTATAACTCAATGAAGCAAGTGTATGAAACAACATTAGGGTGAAATCCATGTTTCTCCATTTCATTCATAGTCTCTTTCGCATCCTCTAATTTCCTTGCTTTGCAATATCCATGTATCAAAATATTGAAACTACTTAAATCCACAGGTATACAATCCTTAAACTCCATAAACACACTATAAGCATATTCAACGCTTCCCTCCTTAACCAATGTGTCCATTACTATATTCAACGCCTTTAAATCTTTACTTACACCATATTTCTCAATCCCTCTAAATGCATCAACAGCATCTTCATATTTGCCAGCTCTAGCTAGCCGCCTCATCACCTTACTCATGGTAAACAATGAAACATACCCTTCTAAATTCTCCATTTCCTTGAGTAATTCCCACATGAGGTTGAATTTCTTGCGCCGCCCTAGTATATCAACCATAGAATTATATAATTCAGGTGGATGCACATAACCTGTTTGATTTTTCGCCCAAATGAAAGCCCCAAATGCCGGAATCCAATCATTGCTAAACCTTTCCAAAAGCTGTGAAATCAAAGTATTTGTTGCATTGAAACTGCATTCGTTCAAGGCTTGAACAACACTATCCGTTGATGGGTAGTGTTTGTTTAGGATTTCAGCAGCTTTATCCACATCACTAACGTCTGCTTCAAATATTAGGTGATTGAGATCATTATTCTCATTTACAAGGTTGTGGTTCTCAACCCAGTTAGCGAGTGAAGGAATGACAAAATCATTGTCATTGTTTCCCGCTAGTTCTGGGTTTTTGCTCTCACGGAGCCAAGTGGGGACATCAGGTGACTCGGGAGAGGCAGGAGTAGGGGGTATCTGTGACGGCTTAGTTAATAAGGGTACAGTTCGGGTACTTTTTTGGGACAAAAAAAATTGAGAAAGCTTGAGAATTTGATTTTTGGATGCCATTTTCGTTGTAACCCAGAAATGGTCAAAGCAAAAGAGGAAAGCTTGAAAGTCGAAGCAGAGAAATGGTGCAGAGTACAGGGAAGCAACAGTTTCTCAACTTATAAAGCAAGAGTTTCAACCTCTTCACGGTACACACAATTTAACCCTGCAGAAAAAGAATTGATCATATTCCACACATCAAAGGAAGCCAATAAAGCATTTGATAGTGTACAAGAATAAGCAACCCATCCATAAAGCCTATCAACAAAAGAAACATTATAGTAGTTGAAGAATTGATTCCTGAATTGCTCCGTTTGACGAATAGTTGAACACAAATAATTAAGATCCAAAAGAGTCAGTTGCTCATCTAAGCCTAGAATGACACTTTTATGTCCTTTCTTTTCTTTTTCAGAACCGTTATTCTTCAGAATTTCAAATAAAAATTTATTACTATTTACTTTTTGTGACAATAGTTTCTCATATTACATGCAAAATATAATCCCCTAACAATCACATGGTAGGGTAGGAAGCAGTTAATCAAGTTAGATAGACAGACATATGTATATATGTGTAAGTGTAAATTGGAGGAGACAACGAATGAGCAAAAAACCTGATGGCGAAGGTGCGCATTTATGCATCCGGACTCTGAGAAACGACCACATATTGCCGATGACAGGCCAGCCCAAATCGCCTGTAGGCAACGGATATTGCATTTCACCCAGTTGGGTTTCGTAAAGCCACCAATGGTTCAAGAGAGATCGCTGCCGAACCTTCCATTGAGAAAAGTAAAAAAACAATTACAGATCTAATCCATAAACCTACTGCTAAAATGAAATGTGGTTTAATGCAGCTTTATTTGAGCGACATAGAGAAGCTCCAAGGGGAAGAAGAGAGATCAAAGATATCTGCAATTGCGAACCCTAACGAAGAGGTCGCGAAAGAGCAGCCGCGATAAGATGGAGTTGGGGAACTTTTTTTTTTTTTTTTTTGATTTTGGTGCTTTCTGCTATATGGGCCCGTTGAGTAAGAACAGTAGATCTTATTGGTCTGAAGGCCCATTGGTAAGTGAAATATTCGTAGGAGGGGCGTGGTCAAAGGTTGGTTAGACTGAGTCCATTCCGTTCCTGAAAAATTAAAATTATTATTTGTGATAGCACTGCAAGAACAATCTTTTACGAATTCGTGACACTGTATTTTTTTTCAAGTTATCAATATCAAGACAGTGATCTATAAAATTATATTGTACGGTGCACAGCAGAATCAATTCGATGATATTTTTCAAGGAAAAACCTTAAATTGAGGATTTTCAAGTTAATAAAATTTTTAAATTCGTGAAATTAGAGTAATTATAAATTTTCAATTTCACAAGTCTATGTAATTATCTTGATTGGTAAAAATATCAAATTGAATTAAATGATTTTTTTAATTAAAATAAGGAGTTTGAAAAACATTCAACTAATAATTTCATTAAACAGTTAGAATCTTTCCCTTCACTAATTCACACTAAAAACTATTTCTAGTTAGAATCTTTCCCATCATTAATTCACACTGCAAACTGTTTCTAGTTATCATTAACGGTAAACATTTAGCTAATTAGCTAACAATATTTCTTTCTAATTTAATTCTTATTCTTGTCATTTTCAGCTATATTCGGTTTTTGAAGCCTATTTACCTAGTGACTCGATTAAAACATTGGATACCAATCATGTCTGATTGTAAAAGTGGTTAGATAATCATAATTTACGCATTAAAAATATAATTCTGCCTATTTGGAGCATTCCTAACCGTCGTCGCGTCCACTGTTGTCGAAGGGGTGGCATACCGAAATCTCACCATTATACGTCAAATCGAAGCAAAATTTATATGGAGTTTAATTCTATCAATTTCTATAGAAAATACCATATCATAACAAATCCCTAAATTTCACAACTTTAAAACCTAACATTTCAAAGTCCTTCAGTTTCTATACCCAAGTCCAAATTAATTTTTTACTATGTAATTTTTTTCTTAGATAGATACTTTGATGCATCGGCATGGAATTCCTTATTTTGGCAATCTGGCACTTATACCACGGCAAATGTGTTACTCATTGATAGCAATTCCTTGTGCGATGTGGTTTTGACTAATTCACAGGTTTCTGATTTGTTGTTGGATTTGTATATATAGTGGATCTAGATTGGGCAAAATAAAATTGAAATCCAAATCTGCAAGTGGATATTGTACAAGAATAAGCAACCAAAAACACATGGCGAGAATCTCATTATGAAAATAAAATCAGCAATAGAAGAAAAAAATATTGAAAGGGAATCCATCAAGATTTCACATCTATCTTAATAATTTGATCTTATACCATAAACCATTTAGAATTGTCTATCAATGTTACTTCTTCTCTATAATTAAGAATCACTTCCATTCATTTTCCTTCAAAATTATTCGGAAAAAATTACACAAGTAATCCTAAGGCAAAGGAAAAAAAAAACTATGGAAAACAGTAAACAAGAAAATCAAGAAGCAATGCGGCTTAAACTATATTGCAAAATCTTCTCTTTTTTGCAATTTTGGTAGGGTATTTAAAAATCAACATAATTGAGCCGGGCGGAGGCTAGCTTACCTGGGTCAGTAAGACTTGAGCTGAGAGAGTGAGCGAGATCGAGGACCAGCCAAAGATGCACAGAGAGAGAGAGAGAGAGAGAGAGAGAGAGAGAGAGAGCAGGAGTGAGTGAGCACAACGAAAAGAAACATGTAGAGGATATTTCGGGGGAAGGCGAATGACGTGTTGGGAATTGATACGGCGTGTTTAGATGCCTTAGCTCTAAATTATAGTAATGTTGATTTTATGACCAAAAAGTATAGTGGCACCGCTTATTTTTAAGAACTTAGCAAGTTCTTCCCTTTCCTTCCTGCCTTGATGATGGGGAGCCAGAAAGACATTTTTATTGGATGTGGATAATAATTGTTTGATATTTTTTTAATATTTGAACAATGTTTCAAATCAATCTTATAGTTTCACAAACAGAACCACAATTTTAATGAAAATAATTTCAGCTCAAAACCCCTCTCCATTACCACATTATTAACTCTAGTACGTAGATATAAATAAATGAAGCTAGCTTTATGATCTTGAAGTGACTTTGTCTTTTTTTTTTTTATCCAACTATCAAATTTGTATTTGGTGCACTAAATTAATAATCATATGGTGATTTGAATAGCAAAAAATATCTCTTTAGGAACAAAAAAAAAAAAAAAAATGGAATGCACGCTAAGGTCAAGAATAGGCAAAAACTTGCTACACTTTTTTAAGGCTAGACTAAAAGCTATTGCTCTTTAGCTTGAAACATCAACTTCTCAATCCTTTAATTCGCTCTGTCATGTTGCTTTGTTCAAGTTCCTGCACCAACATACTGTATGTGTCATATTTAGGAACTATCCCCTTCAGTACCTCCTTAACCAACACTGTAAGTATGCTCAACTCTTCCCTTCTTAACCAATGTGTCCATTACTGTATTCAATGCCTCTAAATCTTGACTTATACCACATTTCTCAATCCCTATAAATGCATCAACAGCATCTTCATATTTGCCAGCTCTAGCTAGCCGCCTCTTCACCTAACTCATTGTAACCAATGAAACATACCCTTTTAAATTCTCCATTTCCTTGAGTAATTCCCACACAAGGTTGAATTTCTTGCGCTTCCCTGGTATATCAACCATAGAACTATATAATTTAGGTGGATGCACATAACCAGTTTGATTTTTTGCCCAAATGAAAGCCCCAAATCCCAAAACCCAATCATTGCTAAATCTTTCCAGAAGTTGTGAAATCAAAGTATTTGTTAAATTAAAACTGCACTCATTTAAGGTTTGAACAATACTATCAGTTGATGGGTAGTATTTCTTTAGGATTTCGGCCGCTTGAGTTAGAAGAAGAGAAAGAAGAGAAAGCACCCAAAAAAGAGGCGGTTGAGGGGCCACATGCGGTCGAGGAGGAAAGAAAGAAAGAGGAACCAGAAGAGGGGCAAGCGGCCCAGGAAGTGAAGAAGGAAGAGAAGAATAAAGGGAAGGCAAGCACTGAAGAAGAAGAGGACCCTACGGATCAAGTGCTAATCCGGGCCTGCATAGAAGAGAGCTTTGAAGAAGCTGAGACCCCTTCTTATGTGTTGATTTCTATCAAGGAAAAATGTAATTATAATGAACTTTCTTTATTATTTAATGAGATGAACTTCAATTTTGCTTACTTGTTTGATGTCTTTCCTAATGGTTTCATTCATTGAGCAGATAAGCACATGTGCATATTTGACATTAACTCATCATGCATGCTTGAATTTAATATCGGCATAAGATAATTCATGAATTCTATTAATTGGGCCAAACCTAACACCAGAATTAAACATAAAATTTCAAAGTCTACTCATGGACAAAAAGGAAGCCTTCGCATAGAGTTATAAGGATATGCCAGGGATAGATAGGTATATGGCTGAGCACACAATTCTTATGTATCTTAGAGCCAAGCCAATGAAGTAGAAAAGAAGAAGGATAAGACCAGAATGGGCCCAGAAAATTAAAGAGGAAGTGACCAAACAGATAGATGCAAGTTTCTTGAAGTGGTTCACTGTCCAGAATGGTTGGCAAATATAGTTCCAGTTCCTAAGAAAGACGAAAGGTTCAGGTGTGTGTGGACCACAGGGATTTGAACAAAGCATCACCGGAGGATGATTTTCCTCTCCCTCATATTGATATCCTGATCGACAATGCAGCGATGATGGGATGCTAATCCATTATGGATGGATTTGCAGGGCAAACAGATTCTCATGGCATTATTAGATAAAGGCAAGACAACATTTGTGATGGAGTTTGATACGTTCTGCTACCGGGTGATGCTGTTTGGCTTAAAGAATGTTGGGGCTACTTATCAAAGGACAACAACTACATTATTTCATGACACAATCCACAAGGAGTTAGAGGTGTATATCGATGATATGATTGTCATGACAAAAACATCAGAAGAGCATCCAGTAGCCCTTGAGGCAGTTCGTGGACAGAGTGATTAAATACAAGTTGCAGTTGAATCTGAAGAAATGTATGTTTGGGGTAACTTTCGGAAAAGTGCTTGGATTCATAATAGGACCTAAAGGAATAAAGATCGCTCCAAACAAGATTAAGGCGATCCAAGAAATTGAGCCACCCAAGATGGAAAAGCAACTGAGAAGCTTTCTTGGAAAGATTCAGTGTACTAGCAGGTTCATATCGAAGTTGTTTATATTATGTGATCCAATCTTTAAGCTTTTAAAGAAAGATCAACCAGTAAAGTGGAATGATCACTGCCAGATAGGTTTTGACAAAATCAATGAATACTTGTCAAGTCCCCCGGTTTTGTGCCCACCAAAGCCTAAATCTGTACTTGACAGTGGAAGATGCAGGAATTAGAGTCACGTTAGCACAAGCTGATGAAGCTGGTGTTGAGAAGGTAGTGTATTACTTGAGTAAAAAGCTTCTTCCAAATGAACATAAATATAACTTGATTGAAAGAACTTGCTTAGCAATAGTATGGGCTGCTAGAAAACTTCGACACTACTTTTAGTCCTACAAAGTGATAGCAGTATCAAGAATGGATGCAGTCAAATATTTATATGGAACACCAGCACTGGTGGGAAACTACAAGATGGCTAATCCTATTATCAGAATTTGATATCGAATATGCTATAAAGAAAACCATCAAAGGACGACCGGTTGCAGACTTTCTAGCAGCACATCTAGTTGAAGACAATGAACAGTGGGAGATCGATCTTCCCGATGAACATTTGAGTATGATAGAAAAGAAAGGGTGGAAGCTCTACTTTGATGGTTTTGCTCATAGTAAAGGAGCAGGAGTAGGCATTTTACTAGAATTCCCACAAAGAGAGGTTATCCCGATGTTGAAGAGGTTACAATTTGCAATCACGAATAACATGGTAGAATATGAAGCCTGCCTATTTGGGTTAGAAGCTCTGATTGTAGTTAAAGCTAAAGAAGTTAAGGTTATTGGTGATTCGAAATTGGTAATCGAGCATGCTAACTGCAATTGGGAAGTTAAAGAGTACAAGCTGAAGGTTTACATTGTCCATCTGCACATTGTTGTTCAAAACTTCAAGAAGGTAACCTTCACACATACAAGCAGAGCAAATAACCGAGTACCAAATGCCTTGGCTAACTTAGCATCAGCTTGGGAAGAGATTTTGGTAATGCTTAAGAAACAGTTTATGATGTCTTTAGGTAGCATCCCGTGTTAGGAAGGTGAAAAGATTATGGATATTGAGGAAGAAGAGAAGCTATTGTTTTATGATATCCTCTGCATTGGATGGCTAAAAGTTGTACAAAAGAATGGCAGATGGGGTATTGTTAAAATGTGTATCGAAGAAAAAAGCTGAAGGGATTATGGAGCAGATCCATACAAGGGTTTGCAGTACCCACATGAATGGAAAAGCGCTTGCTAAGAAAATTCTCAGACAGGGTTTCTTTTGGTGGATAATGGAAAGGCATTGTATTTATTTTATGAAAAGTGCTTCGAATGTCAAATACATGGACACCGGAGTCACATTCCTCTAAAATTACATCCTTCTATTTTGCCATGGCCATTTGCAGCTTGGGGAATAGATATCATTGGCAAGATTTCACCACGAGTTTATAGTGGTTGCAGTAGACTATTTCTCAAGATGGGTTGAAATAGAATCATTTAAGAATATAGGTGCCAAGCAAATGGCCAAATTTATTGAAAAGAACCTGATATGTGGATATGGAATCCCCCATCATTTTGTGACAAACAATGGAGTTCAGTTCCAAGCAGAAGTAAAATCTCTATTAGAGAAATATGGAGTCGAACAGCACAAGTCTTCACCTTACAGTCCACAAGCTAATGGGCAATAGAAGCCGCAAACAAAAACATCAAGAAGATATTAAGGAAAATGGCAGAAATCACCGTGATTGGGCAAACAAGCTACAATATGCTTTATGGGGATACCAGACCACAACCAAATCTGCAAATGGGGCAGCTCCTTATTCTATATTCTACGGGATGGAAGCTGTACTATCAATTGAGATAAAAGTGCAGTTCTTGTGCATAATGATGGAATCTAAGATTCCAAAATATCAATGGACAGAAAATCACTGTCAAGAATTAGCACTCCTAGATGAAAAAAGGCTTAATGCCAGATTCATGGATCAATTATATAAGAGGAGGACAGCTAAGCACTTCAACAAGAGAGTTCATCCAAAGCTGCTTAGAGTAGGGGATTTGGTTCTGAAATAGATGCGGCCGAACACACATGAACCGAGGGGGAAGTTCAAACCTAACTGGGAGGACCTATTCTTGATTAAAAAGATGTTTTCCAAAGTTGCAGTGAAGTTATCGGACATAGAAAGCAATGAGTTTACTGAACTAGTCAATATGGATATATTGAAGAAATTTTATGTATGAGTTGAAACGTTTATGGCCAAGCCCAATTAATAAATTCACCTTTTGTGTTCTTATTAACTTTGAAGCTTGTTATGATAAGTTTATGTTAATAAGCAAATGTTGTGAATTCACCTTGATGAAATAGAATAGCAGAAAATATATCAAACATTTTTAAAGCAAAAGTCATTTCATTCATAATAAGTGCATACATTTCATAAATTGCACATTGTTTAGTACATTTCATTAGAAATCAGGATAAAAGCATCTACATGCTAGGTCCTAATAAAAATCTAGTTGTCAATAGATCAACCAACTCTGAATTAGCACTGACTCCGGAAAAAGCCTACAGCCAAGTGCAATATAAATCTGAGGAAAAGGTATCGGCCGTATCAAAAATTGGTACAATCGTGCGACTAGGCCAGGTGGAAATAAAGCGAGACATGAATCGCTGTATAAGAAGGCCACCCTCAAACCACATGTAATCAAGGACAGCCTAATGATGATCGTACTGCCTAGCTATGCGGCTAAGATAATAAGCAAGTGCCATAGACAATCCACACAAGGGCACACAATGCATGTAAGAGAAAACTGTGACTCACTCTATTTACCACCAGGGGCAAGTCCATCTAACTCCTTCAGAGGTAAGATCCTGAAAAATAATAGTCCAGTCTCCCATAGTCTCGCCAATCAAACGACGTTGACGATGGACATGGACTCATGGTTTATAATCAAACATTAGATGGTCCGGTGGTGGAGTCATCACCTGTAGCTTCTCAAAAGCCCACAACTATAAATGCATAAAAAAAGAAAAAAAAAGCTCGTTAAGTCGAAAACCCGCAAGGGCAGCATAAGCAAAAGTTAGAGCAAAAAAAAATATAATAATAATAATAACAAAAAGAAAAGCTTATTAAGTCAAAAATCTGCAAGGGCAACTTAAGCAAAAGTTAGAGCATAAAAGAGAAAAGACGATCAAAATGCATTTACCTGCAGTAGAAGTAGACTCCCCATCTGACCAAGCACCGAGCTAGGGTCGCAAGCATGCTCTCCCAGCCAAGTAAATGTCTCTGCCAAAATAAGAGGAAAAGGGGTGCGTCACCTAGCCATCTACTCAACTATAGGCACCAATCTAAGGCTGCCATAGCCATCAATCCCACTGAGTAGCAAGTATTGACTAAGAAGACAGAAGTAGATAATAGAAGGCCAGAATAGGCTAGTGCGATCCATAATCATGGCACGGTCGACAAGCAGTCGCAGGGGTACGACATCAGCTCCAAAGTCATAAGACGGTATCTCATAAACTTAGAAACCAAAGACAGGCAAAACCAGTGAAGCAAGATCTATATCTAGTTGGGGCACCGTAGGAATTTCTTCAACCACGGGTATTCTCCCAGAAATAATACTGAATTCTTCAAATGATGGATAGCTGTCGAAGTTGTTGTGGCAAAATCAGTTGTCCGAAGAATCAGAATGGTTGATCAACCATTGCAGCCACCCATATTGAACCTGAATGTTTCGGTATAACTTAGCCCCTTAATCTTCACGGGTAAAACTGTGGAATAAAGCTTCAAATGCAAGCGCTAAGGTCCGATCCATGGAAAATGGGTAAGAAATGGGAAGTTTGGGGGAGTTTTTGAAAGAAAGCTTTATTTGGAATAAGAGAGAAGAGCTTTTGTAGCGCATAAGGTGTATCATGTGTTTTTATACTAAGAAAAGAAAGGACAAATTGACAACCGGTTGCCACTGCAGTGCAAGTGGCGCACGCCACTATGTGTTTCGCAAGCCATAGCATAGTGGCGCACAACATTGGCTAGCAGTCAGTTGGAAAAATCCTATACTTTTGTTTTTTTTTTTTCGATTTTTGGATTCAAGCAGTAGCCTGAATGTTAACTATGAAACATGAATACACCAATATCATTCAAAAACTTATAAAGAGAATATCATATAGCCTTCATATACGAAAATAATCATTCTTTACAAGGAAAATTCCCCAGATTGGGTCCGAACACAAGAATGCAAGAATAAAGAGAAGAAAAGAGAAAACAAGCAGAAATAAGATGGGCCAGCTAGCTCAAGATATGTTTAAGGCCGTCTCTTTTGAGTTTTCACTACCAGACTCCTCGGTCTCTTTGATAATCACCGGCTGACATCTAGCTCTGCGACCCGCATGCCCGCCACGCCCCATCCCTCGGCCCCGACCAGCAGAAGGCACCATGCCAACTCTCTGCACACATTCATAAATATTAGTGATTGCATTAAACGCATACATGGCATATGCATTGCATGTCTCCTTTTTGTAGTGTATCTATTTATAGATATATGCTCATCTGAGAGCCTCACCTCTAGCAACTTCAAACGAGTTGCCTCATACAGTTGGCACACCTCGTTGTAGTCATCAATGGACACCTGCAGAATAACACAAAGACAGGGGCAAATAATAAGAAAGCATAATAATAGAAAGCAATAATCAAAATAAAAGAGTAGAAGGTACTCACATGGGTATAACCGGGTGGTGACATCCAGTATGGACTCATGAGATGCGTATCTAGCATGCCCTAGGCGAGTTGACCTATGCGGTCCAGAATATAAGAGAACGAAGCACTTAGCCCATGCTTGGGCGTACCAACAATAACAGCTGTATTTAGAGCTCTAGGCTCGGAGTCTCTCCTCATGCGTTTACCATGCTATTGATGCTATAAGAATAAGATACAGTTTATGAATGAAAGAAACTAGGGCAAAGCCAAAATAACAGAATAAAAGAATTAGAGCCTACCTGTATTAAAACAGCGCCCTGGCCCCAGTCTAGCTCCTCTGCCTCGGCAAAAGGGTCAGACTCAGTCAGAGGAGGTACATGAATCAGGAGCTAAGTTCGTGCAAATATCGTGCAAGCACCCGGCACGAAAGCTGCTAGGTGGTCTGTAGCAGCTGAACCCCTCCGAGCAGCAGCAATGTCCTGTGCCAGCTGGATAGACCTCGTCGACAACATGTAGTAGGGGGCATCGTGTGAGACCCTTCTCCTGTTCGGGCTAAGCTCCCATTCGTATACCCTCTCTCTGAGGTAATACATATCATAGAAGAGTCCCGGAAGGAGGAGACATCTGTGCTGATAGCCGATGGCTGCCTAAACAAAATCGGGGAAGTCAGCTGCATCTCTGCATGGATATCTCTTTATCTGTACAAAAGACCTAAAAAAGGAAGAAAAGAAACAAACAAAAAAGAAACAAAAACGGAACAAAAAAGAGAGAAAGAAAGATCATTTGCAAAAGAAAAGAAAAAGCAAGAACATAAGAAAAATAAAAAAGAAACTCAATAAACAAAGGGAGGTAGCAACTTACCCGATCCCAGTTCAAGCCATTCAATAGCTGTCGGAACGCTCTGATATCTGAGTTACTATTTGAGTACCTCCTGCTATAGCACCAAGCTCGGCCTCGAGGTAAAGTCCTGGCATTTACGTCGCCCTCAAAACCAAACAAGCAAGCCATAGGAAGGACCTTATGCTCACAAGCCTAGATCTACATCAAGAATAGGTAGAATTAGTGAATAAATAGAAAAGCAAGAATATGATCAAGAATTAAAAAAAAAAAAGATAATAACAGACTAATCAGGTTTCGTACCTCAATCGCCCGCTTGTAGCCTATTTTCAAATGAGCTCCTCGGACGCACAGGTCCATGCCATAATACATATAAGATAAAGCAGTAGCTCCCAAATTAAACTGCCTGGTGGTATCTAGATCCTATAATGGTGGTAGCAATGCTAGATCTGCATCATTACTATAGTTCATGAACAACATGGTCGACAGCATATAAAATAAGTAGGCTCAGGCTACCACGTCCACATCCATCCCTGCGACTTGCTCCCAGGGCATCTCTTGATAATAAGAATAGATGCTTTCGTATCTAACCCTCTGATTAGAGATAATGGGCTCCATGCCAATAGCAACCCGAACACTTGCCCGCAGGCTTGTACGGTCCAATGTCCTCATCCTATCATCAAAGACAACTGATCGTCCTTCAAATGGCAACCCGATGATAGTGGCAAAGTCTATTAGTGTGATAGTCATCTCACCAAATGGCAGGTGGAATGTATGTGTAGAATCCATCCACCGCTCCATCAGTGCCAATATGCTGCACGGAAGAGTCTGCCCCTGTACTAGAGGAAGAGTGTCCACAAAATAATTAAAGCCTGTCTCCTGGACACTCTCCTGAACCTGCTCGGGTAGGCGGTAGAGCCGCTCACCGGCGGCAAAAGTGTAACCGCAGGATTTCCCGCGCCTCACACCTGACTGCAAAAATAAAACCACTGTAAGTATGCTAAAAGAGTGTGAAGTCACATGTTTTCATGTTTTGATGTAGGTGAGCAAGCAAAGATAATAAAAATCATAAAAAAAAAGTTATAGCAGGCACTGTGGCACAAGCCACAGAGAAGTAATGCAAGCCACATCTCAAGTGGTGCACACCACAATGCCTGTGGAGAGAGCCATATGCATGCAGATTAGCCAAACAACAAAAAGAGTGGTGCATGCCACAAACCCTGTGGCACATGCCACACACAATGGTGCATGCTGCAATGGCCCGTTAAAAACCCAGAACACCCAAATCATCAAATCAGGTGAAATCTAACCTAGTTTTGGATTTCTAACTTCCTATTTGCATGTTTTTTGTACTAATGATGCAGGAAAAACTAAGCAAAATTTTTGAAATACCTCCATCGAGCCCCGACAAAGGTGGGTGGGCAAGTTGTGTCGCAAACTGATGTTCGTTCTTGCATCTAGGATGAATTCCCATAGTTTCATCCCATGGCTCACAGGCAAGTCACAGAATCGATAACGGTGTCACTAGGAAGCCAATCGATTATGTTTTCGGCAGCCATGATTTTCGATTGCAACGGAAAGAGAAGTGAGAATTTGAGAAAGAAGAGAAATTTGAAAGCTAGGTTGAAAGTGACAAATGAGTGTTACTTTCACCTTTTATAAGAAATAATTGACTTATGGGCTCGATTAAGCCTCCGGGCCCAGTTTCGCCCGAAGGCCCACTTGTTGCGTTCAGCTCTTATACTTACCCCGCAACCCGTGAATAGCTAGCCGACTAAGTAGAGGCACACTTCTAGCCACAGGTAAGTCACTTCGTTTTGCGTGCTGCAGCATAATTTATAAATTAAATTCACATGAACACGCATAAACTCGCGAGTAATCAAACTCACACACATGCACATGAACACACGCAAAATCATGCATTTTTATGCATAATCACGTGCCACATGTGCATGCTTTTCGGGCCTAATCATGGAAATTTCTAACCATAACCGGTCAAAGTGCCTTTTCCTTTATTTTGTAAGAATCATTATGCAGGTACTTCTCTCGAGCAGAACATTTCAAAACCTAAGCCATATGAGGTGGCGCACCCCACAAAGTGGAGTTTTCCCCAAGCTGTCTGAAGTGGTGCACCTCCAGAAGTGGAGTTTTCTCAAAGTCATCCGAGTGGCACAGCTCTCGAAGTGGAGTTTTCTCAAAGCCGTCCGAAGTGGCGACCTCTTGAAGTGGAGCATTTCAGAAACCGGGTCAGCCAAAGTGTCACACTCGTTCATCCGTTGAAGTGGTATGAAGTGGAGCATTATCAACTTAAAGCTGTCGATAGGCACAAGATAGCCGCAGAAGTTATCAAAAGCCACCCGTACGCAATTCACCCACCATCAAACGCTGTAATTGCTACTAGTTGATTGAAGTATCTCAAGTTAAATTCACCGACAGGCGCAAGATAGCCGCATAAGTCGTCAGAAGCCACCCTAAGGCAGTTCGCCCATCGTCAAATGCTGTAATTGGTGTTGGTTGATCGAAGTATCTCCAGTTAAAGCTGCCGACAGGCGTAAGATAGCCAAAGTTGTTAAAAACCACCCTGATGCAATTCGCCTACCGTCAAATGCTACAATCGATATTGGTAGTTAAAGTCGCCGACAGGGTCAAGATAGCCACAGAAGTCGTTAAAAGCAACCCTAATGTAATTTACCCATCGCCAAATGCTGCAATTGGTACTGGTTGATTGAAGTATCTCAAGTTAAAGCCGCCGACAGGCGCAAGATAGCCGTAGAACTTGCAAAAAGCCACCTTTATGCAATTCACCCACTGTCAAATGTCGCAAATGGCACGAGGACAATCGCAATATCCCTAGTTACAGCTACCTGTGTGGTGCATCATATTTCGCCTTTCACCATCCGAAGGACAACCTCCCAAAGCCGCCAAAAGGGCGCACTTCATCCACCAAAGTTGTGCATGTCACATAAGCCAAGTTAGTATTTTCTTAGTTACGTGCCTACTTTACATTGTGATGACCTTTTACTTTAAAGCAAAATACTATCAAAGTGGGGGCAAACTATAGATGCTTAAATTTTGCCCTTAAAAGGTTTAGTGATGATACACCATTTTTCACATAAAACTATATGAGATTCCAGATCGCCCTAGTTTCTAAACCGATGGTCCATGACTAAGATTACCGATGTGTTTAACCACTTTTATCTTTTTGGGTTACCGGGCATTTCGCGATGAAATCGGGCCCGGGAAGTGTGTCGGGCTCGACCGGCAGACTTCTCGGTGCACCGCCTCATTTTACATGCCACCTGATCTGATTTTATAAAAGTAGATCTGGTCCCGTTGCAGGGCCGACAGTGTCTTTTTTGCCACATCAGCCCTAAAATGGAGTCACTCACCTTATTTGCCTATATATAGGCATTAAGAGGTGTGAAATGGGGATTCTTTTTGGAAACAAGGGGAAGCTCTTGCATTTTGAAAACTCAACCATAGAAATCTAAAGGCAACTTGTGTTAACCTTGGATTTGTGATGAGAATTCATTGTTAATCAATCAAAAAACTCCATATAGATAATCTAGAATCGTAAAAACACAAACTCTAATCTTGAATCTCGAATGTTTGGATCAAGGATCAATTGTTCGGTTTTCCTTTATCCATTGTTGAGCAAATCATCAAAGAAATCACAAAAGGTAGTTTCTGAGAACCTTTAAATGTTCTCTTCATCTTTTTCTTTACTTTTTCGGTGTTTAAAACACCATTTCTGGGTCTGGTTGTGAGGAAAATCTAAGATAAACCAAACAGGGATTTCTGCACCTCTGTGGTGCGGGGCCAACAATAGTGGCGTGCGCCACTTCCCAATGGCTCACGCCACAAGTGCCAGTAAACCCTTGTTCTTACCTGATTCGGTGGTTCGGTGGCCAAGCTCCGACCTTACAAGGTTCGTGATGCATATTGCGTCATATATGGATCAAATAAACAAATAAAACATGATTGAGAGTAATGATTGGTAGATTTGAGCTTAAATCATATTAAGACATTTAAATATATGCCATTTAATTATTGTCATTTACTTTAATAGCATTTTATTATTCCTGTCTTTTATTATTTCTATCCTTTAAAATCTTGTCACTTAATTTAATGTTCATTGTTATTATGCTAACTCTTTATTTGTTACGCTTGTGTCACTTATATTTATCATATTCATGATTGTTGAATGATTGACTTTGTTGTAATCTTGTAATTAATATATACTTATGTGGATTCTTGTTAATTCATTATCTTTGTTGCTTGTGGCTTGGATTTATTCTTGATTTAAGCTTCTTATTGCCAAATGTAAAGGGTCCTTAATGGGATTCCATTATTGTTTCATGTAATTATTGTTTGGATTTGGGAAATTTGGAGAGTTTAAGGGCAGATTGTAATGATTAGGTTGGTTTGTAACTCTTTTCTCCTACCTACTTCTTTGGATGATTTATTTTTAGGCTTTATGTATGAAATTATTTGCTTGAATGACATGTTTTCTAAAAATGCATAAAAGGTTTACATCTCAATTTTTAGTTAATTATTGGGAATTAATGGACAACTGGGAGGCCAATTTAACCGGGCGAAATGGGTGCCTAACACCTTCCATTTCGTACCTAACTCCCGGATCCTATCTCTGGTTTAAAACCGGATTAGTCGATTTTAAGGAATCGGCTGATTCGAGAATTTTCCATAATAAGGGTGGCGACTCCAAAATAAAACTCTTATCAAAGTAAAAGAATCTTTTTCGGAGGATTAAACGGGTTTAATAAAAGAAAACCATTTTATTAAATAAAATAAATCAAGCCCATTCAATTCCATTCTTTTCAATCTTTTGGGAAAAATTTGACGTCCTCAGCTATTCAAAATGAAAATCAAAGAAAGGCTTTTGAGATTTGCAATAATCAAAATGTGCCTTATTCTGTTGCCAAATATTTGGAATGTCCCTTCTCTTTTCTTTTATATCCCTTATTCTGAGCAGGGTCTTTTATTTATATACAATTTGAGATTTTCCCTCTTTTCTCTCTTTTTTGATTTTTGATTTTTGATTTTTGATTTTTCTAAGGACGTTAAAAATATTTGGCTCCAAATAGATAGCTTCACACATTGCTCCAAAGGTTGAGTTCTTACAATAATCCCTTTTGGCCCTATCTAGGTATTTATGCTTTTTTTTTTTTTTTTTGCTCAAGCCTAAGACCTTTGATATGGTCTACCATCCTCTAATGTCTTATTTCCACAAGGCAGTTTGCACATGCATGTAAAATGAGTATCCACACCTTGGAAGAGTATTATGGCTTCAGGTTGGACTTGCTTGATTTCAAGGGAAAGTTGATGAGCCTCTTCTAGGGGTCTTCATATTTTGGAGTTTGAACTGGAGGAGCTTCCTTTTAGACACTTGAGTTTTGGCCTTAAGTTGGAACGTCAACCTTGGAGGGAGCTCTCTTGGCTCGCTTTGATTCAAGCACTTTTCTTAGGTCTTTCCCTTTTGACATTTCGAAGAGTGGGACTGGGACATGACAGAATATTCTTTTATGGCTTAAAAAGAAAAAATGTTACGTGATGCATGAGGAAATCACAACATGATAATAGTATAAGTATATACAAACAAACGGGAATGGGAGTTGGAAAATGCATGATCTCCACCCTTATATGTCCCACACACGATTCAAGGTTAAAGGTCTTTCTAAACCCTACGACATATTGGTTGGGCCTATAAACCATCATAGGGTTTTGGATCGATGCCTCTTGCATTTATTACATAAATGCAATGATCATAAATTATTAAGGTAATCCTAGAGGAAGGAACTAGGGTCAACTACATGAGCTTTAGTTGGGTTTATTAAGTCTTGGGTTCTATAAGCGAGAATTGGTTGTTTCCTCCCATTTGCTTTGGGTTTAACCAAATGGTGATAACAAATTGTACCAATTCTTTTGATATATCCAAAGGTACTTGACATATGGGTGGTGTATATCAGTGGCGGATCTAAACAGTCGAATAGAATGAAAGGATCATAACCCCAAATATCACCTTTAGGGTTTAGGGTAGAAATGAGATTATGAAGAGATAAATGGATGAATGACATTTAGAAGTACAAAAAGGTATACTCAATTTTAAAGTTAATAGCATTATTAAAGATTGTGAATAAGTGGACAACTTTTGGAGTCGACTCTCTACTCGAACCTAAAACCAGAAACCAAAGATTCTGGATTCAATCCCCAACGGAATCGCCAGGCTAAGGATATGAAGTTTAGGATTTTTTCCATAAGAATAGGAAAGAATCTAATTGAACGGGCTTGATTGATTTTATTTAATAAATCGATTTTCTTTATTTAACCCATTTGTTAATCCTTAGAAAAAAATGTTTTCTTACTTTGGTAAGAGTTTTATTTTTGGAGTCGCCACCCTTATTAGGGAAAATTCATGAATTAGCTGATTCTTTGGGATCGACTAACTCGGTTTTAAATCAAAGATAGGGTCCAGGAGTTAGGTACAATATGGGAAGGTGTTAGACACCCATATTGCATGGTTAAATTGGCCTCCTAGTTGTCTATTAATTCACAATTATCCAATAATGCCATTAACTAAAAATGAGATGTAAAAACAAACATGTCAATCAAGCATTTTAATGAAACATAAAAACAAACGTTCAAAGAAGGGGGGTGAGAAGAAAAGAATACAAACCACACCTAAAGTACATTTTACCCAATTGCCCTTCAAATTTCCAAAATCACATAATTATTATAAATAAGCATTAATTGAGACCCATTAAAGTCTCTTACAATGCCATGAAATTACATTAAAGCATAAAAAAATAAACATCCATACCATGCAAACATAATATGAACATTATTCATAGAATCAAAATCATACACCAATCATCGTTAAACATTCATTCATTCACATAATGAATATATGATGCATGTTCATAGTTCAAGATTAATGAATAAAGGATGAGTGCAATAATAATCATAAATACATTAAGTAAGAAGGCATAAAATTAAGAGAAAGAATAATAAAAAGTGTGAAAGTAAAGAACAATAATTAAAAGGAAATAATTTAAAGGATAGAACAAGATTTAAGTTTATGGCCTTGATGTTCATCATGAATGATGAACAAATACACCAATCACTACTCTCAATCTTATTTAGTAATGTTTATTTAATTCATTTGTGGACAAGAACGCATTCCAGACCACTTAGGGTTGGAGCTTTGCCACTAGATGTCCGACTATAGGCCATTTTATTGATTATTGACATTCTGAACCTTTGAATCAAAGGGGCCTAGCGCCACAAGGGAGGTGGCATGCACCACATGGGTGTGGTGCGTGCCACACATTGTGGCGCTAGGCCCTTCCCTGATCAGGAAGGTTACAGGCAAGAACAGAGTCAAACAAGGGGTTCTGGGAAATGGCATGAGCCACAGGCATGTGGCGCATGACACACGTAGTGGCTTGCGCCACTATCAGTGGCCATACGTCACAGAGGCACAGAGACCTCCTTTTGGTTGATCTCGAGTTTCCCTCATAACCAGACTCAAAATAGGTGTATAAACACCCGAAAGAAAAAGAAAAATGATGAAGGAATGTGTTAAAGGCTCTCAAGTATTACCTTTTGAAGATTTCCTCAAGGTTTATACAAAAATGGATGAAGAGACCCAAAGATTTGAGATTTAATAAATATGTTTTTGGGATTTTTAGTGAATCCTTAAGGGTTTAGTCGTTGAAAACCAATGAATCGCTACTTTTAGAACAAAGAGAAACACAAGTTTCTTTTGATTTCTAAGTAGAGTTTTTAAATGGCAGGAGTTTCCCTTAAGTGTCTAAAAATCCTCCCTTTTGGCACACCCCCAATGCCTATTTATAGGCAAATGGGTGTGGGTGGCCCCATTTTAGGGCTAACGTGGCAAAATGCCACTAGTGGGCCCCGCAATAGGGCCGGACCCATTTTTACCAAATCAAATCTGATTGCACGCAAAATGATGCAGTGCACCAAGAAGTGCACTGGACGGGCCCAACACGCTTCTCGGGCCCGGTTTTGTCGCAAAACGCCTAGTAATCCAAAAAAAGTAAAAATGGTTAAACACATGTATTTTCTCAACCATGGACCATTGGTTCGAGAACTAGGGCGATCAGGAATCCCGATCCAAACTTATGTAAAAAGCGGTTTATCATGCTAAGCCTTTAGGGGCAAAATTTGAGTGTCTAAAATTACTTCTTTAGGTAATTCTTCTTTTCGAGCTACAATCTTCGCTATGCCATTTGCTTATTTATTGTCCACTTGATCTATATAGCTTATCTTCCAGTTGCCACCTTCCTCTTCTAACTTGCGTAAGAGTGACGAAGCTAGAGAGTGATATTTGGTTAAGCTCATTTCTTTAATGGTGAATGTGCTTGTTACCTAGTTGACTACCAACTGTGAGTTTAGGAAGATATGGAGTACTAGGGTTCGCACTTCAAGAGCTAGTTTGAGTCTTATGATTAGACCCTCATACTCAGCGCTATTGTTGGTTATTGTAAAGTCTAGGCATACAACATATTATATTCTTGACTTCCCTGGTCCTTGTAGTATGATCCCTACAGCAGCTCCTGAACTTCCCAAGGCCCCATTAGTGTATAATTGCCAAGCATTGCTGCTATAGTTTGTGACTTGGGCTTATGGTTTGCCCTCCTTCTATTCCTTAGAGAACTCAGCTATAAAGTCTTCAAGTGCCTGTGCTTTCATGGCAGTTCGAGGCATATATCTGATGTCAAATTCTCCCAGTCTGATCAACCATTCTACTAACCTTCCTGAGGTTTCTGCTCGGTATAAGATCTTTTTCAAAGTTTGGTTAGTTCGGACAAATATAACATGGGATTGGAAGTAATGATATAACATGTTCGCTGATGTAAGGATGGAAAACACTAGCTTTTTAATGTTAGGGTACATAGCTTGGCACCTCGGAGAACTTTATTGGTGTAATAGATGGGGGCACTGCTCTCCACCTTCTTCTCTAACGAGGACGGATGCGACGGTGCTTTTGGTAGCGACTAGGTATATGTATAAAAGTTTATCCTTCTTAGGCCTGCTTAAGAGAGGAGTTGAAGATAGGAACTCCTTTATTTTGTTAAAGATGAGCTAGCACTTATCGTCCCACTGAAAATTCTTCAATTATTTCAGGGCTTGGTAAAAGGGCATGCACCTTTTAGTTGAGCATGAGATGAAATGTCCCAAGGCTATGATTCGGCCATTTAGTTGTTGTACCTCATGAATACTTGTTGGGGCTTGCATATCTAAGATTGCCTTGATCTTCTCAAGGTTTGTCGCTATTCCTGTAACACCCCTTCCCGGTCCACTCGTAAACCCGAATTAACCGAGTCGAGATGCTACAAACTGGTTGACTGTATGGTCTGACATGCTGAAAACATACTATATATTGAATATAATAACATGCTGGTACTGTTTACAATAATAATGTAATTTATATTTACAAAACATGATACTAGTTTACAAAATGAAATGGGCCCAACTGAGTGCCCTGTACATGCCATAAAAAGGGTAGACAAAGATACATATTAAAATGAGTAGCTACCCTGAAGAGTCTTCTACAGATGAACTGCAGCAGTTGTACGCGGACTCTCTATGGACCAGTCTCAAAACCTGCGAGTTAAACAGGTAACTCGCTGAGCAAATAATGCTCAGTGGATATCTCAACAAATAAAGAAACAATTAAACACATACATATATAGAAAGAACCATGGAAACATATATGGCACATATAAGCTCATACATTATGATACTTTCATGATATCTTGATTATCTTTTGTACTGTTTATAATACTGTATAATTCATGAAATGTTATGTCAAGATATCTGTATGGCTCCATAAGGTTATAGTGAAACCGAAGTGATAAGAAAAACTGTATGAAACTGGATGAATACTGTATGCTTGGCTGCTATGGCCCATATAATCATATCCACTCAACGGCCTGTAGCCGGAGTAACAAACTGTATGAGGCGCAGATCTGCTATCCTATGTCGCGACATGGTCTTATCTACATGGTTTCTACCTAACCTCAATGGAGCATAATGTTGGTGTAGCAATAATATAACATAACATCACATTAATAGTTCATAACTTCATGATTCATAATGTTCATATGATTTCACATCATTTGCATGCTTGGATGTTGTTTTGATCCATGTTCTAATGTTGTCTTTGATGTTAAAATGATTGGAGGCATATAAGTGAAGCAAAGAAATACAATTGCATTGCAAAAGAAATCCAAAAGTGCATGAAAACACAAGTCGCGAGCGCGTACTTCAAAGTCGCGAGCGCGTAGAATGCAAAATAAGAGACAGTGAGTTATCGGGCACAAGTCGCGAGCGCGTACTTGAAAGTCGCGAGCGCGTAGTGTGCCACTTGAGAGACAGTGAGTTCTCAGGTATAAGTCGCGATCGCGTACTTGAGAGTCGCGAGCGCGTAATGTGCCAAATGAGAGTCAGAGAGTTTTCATGCCAACTACGCGAGCGCGCAATGCAAGTCGCGAGCGCTTCCAGGCCAAGGGCCAACTTCGCGAGCGCGTCTTGCAAGGTCGCGAGCGTGAGAAGAGCAAAATGAGAGTCAGAGAGTTTCAGGTGAAAGTCGCGGGCGCGTAGTTTGAATTCGCGAGCGCGAGATGTGCAACGCGAACTTGTCATGCAAGTCGCGCGCGTGCTTCCAGCCTGCACTGTCTGTACTCTTTTGGTCATATCTCTCAATATACAACTTCGATTTGGATGATTCAAAAACCCATGTTAAGCTAACACATAGAGGAACAAATAACTCTTCTATGACACTTCCTAATTCCATCATTAAATGGGGTCAAAATCAAGATGAAGTTACTGGTAAAATTTCCAGCAAGCCCTGTTTCAACATAAACCAATTTTTACTTCATTTGTTCAATACCTCCCCTGTTTTCCCCTGTTTCCAGTCCTCCCACTCAACATGAAGCAATATATTGTCTCACTAGCAACACACCACACAATTCTCATACAAAGAAAAATGGAAAATAACAAGAGATATCAAACCTTTACTCCAAAAAGCTTGAGTTCTTCTTTAGCTTCTTCTCTCTACAATCTTAGAACTCCCTTCACCTATAAATAAGAATCCTCATAACTTATCTACAATATAGCTCAATTAGAGGTTGAATAACATAAAGCTTCAAGAAATTCTACTTACTTGGAGAAAATAGAGGTTGCCTTAAGCTTAAGTACCAGAAAAATGGGATGGAGCAAGGAGAAAGGAAGGGAAACAAAGGAGATGAAGAAGATGAAGAAGATGATGATAAAGAAGACGTTGAAGATGAAGATGAAGAAAATGAAGAAAGCAAATTGAAATGGAAGTTTCGTATACTTCCCAACTGTCTCTTTAATTGTATGGTACAAATACCAAAGAAGACCTACAGTTTCTACATGTTACATTCTAATACCTCAACTTTATTATCTCTTTATACCTTGATCTTTTTCTCTTACTCAAGTAAGTCCACTTATAAACCCCTTTCTACCCCAACCGGGTTTGGTTCAACTCGACTCAACTCGACTACTCGACTCTAAGACTCGACTCGGAAGGATGTCACAATTCCTCGCTGTGATATCATAAAACCCAAAAACTTACCTGCTTTTACCCCAAATGTGCACTTGTTTGGGTTCAACTTCATATTGAACTTCTTTAAGATTTCAAACTTCTTCTAAGTCCTTAGGATGGTTCGCAGCCTGAGTACTTTTAATGATCATATCATCTACATATACCTCTACCGTTTGCCCTATCTAGTGTTGGAACATGTTGTTGACCATTCTCTAGTATGGTTCATGCATTTTTTAAACCAAAGGGCATCACCTCGTAATAATAAATCCCCATCTGTAATGAAGCTCGACTTCTCTTCATCTACCTTGTTCATCCTTATTTGGTGGTATCTAGCAGCTGCATCTATAAAGTTGTATATGTTATAGCCAACTGTTGATCTACTAGTTGGTCTATGTTAGGCAGAAGGTAAGGGTCTTTGGGACATGTCTTATTTAGATCAGTAAAGTCTACACACAACCTCCACTTTCCATTGAGCTTAGGTACCAGGACCATGTTTGCCAACCATTCTAGGTAGTTGACTTCCCTTATAAATCTTGCTTACAATAATTTATCTACATTGGCCACTATGGCTCATTGCCTTTTTAAGTCCGTGACTTCATTTCTTTTGCTTCACAGGCTTGCAGTTTGGTTGTGAGGGAAATCTAGGATCAACGACAAGGGTGTTTCTGTGCCTCTATGGTGCACGGATTAAGCTAGTGGCACAAGCCACTACGTGTGACGTGCGCCACAAGCTTGTGGCTCACGTCACATCAACACATAACCCCTATTTTGACTCTGTTCTTGTCTGAAGCCTTTCTGATCTAGGAAGAGCGTTACGCCACTACGTGGGGCGCACTTCTATGTGGCACATGCCACTTTTCCTTGTGGTGTATGCCCTTCATTTTAGAGGTTCAGAATGTGAAATAATTAATAAAATGGTCCCATATGGAGATCTAGTGGCAAAGCTCCAACCTTAAGCGGTCTGGGTTGCATATTTGTCAATAAATGGATTAAATAAACAATAACAAACAAGATTGAGAGCAATGATTAGTGTATTTATTTATCATTCATGATGAACATCAAGGCCATGAGCTTAAATCTTGTCCAATCCTTTAAATTCTTGCCTTTTAAATATTGTTCTTTACCTTTCAAGCACTTTATTATTCTGTCATTTAATTCTATGCCTTTAACTTAATGTTTTATGTTTATTATTGCACTAAACCTCTATTTATTAATAATGTAATTAGAACATGCATCATTTGATCATTTATTAAATGAATGAATGGTTATTGATTGTGGATGTATGATGTTTGATTCTAAGATTGTTGTTTATATTGAGTTTGTATGATATGGATGTTTTTATTTTATTTGCTTTAATGTTATATCATAACAAAATGTAAAGAGACCTTAATAGGTCTCATTTTATGCTTATTTGTAATAATTATTGGGGAATTGGGAAATTTGGAGGGCAATGGGTAGATTGTATAATTAGAGTTGGATTGTAATTCTTTTCTCCTCCTCCTTTCTTTACATGTTTAGTTGATGATTTCCAACAATATGCTTGATAGACATGGTTTTTCAAAGTTGCATCAAAATCATTTACATGTCATGTTTTAGTTAATTGCATTATTAAATTATAGTGGATCATTAGATAATGAGGAGGTCAGTTTAACCGAGCAATAGGGGTGCCTAACACCTTCCTTTATCATACCTAACTCTCAGATCTCATCTTTGGTTTAAAACCGAGTTAGTCGATTCCAAAGAATCGATTAATTTGAGAATTTTCCCTAATAAGAGTTGCGACTCAAAAAATAAAATACTTACCAAAGTAAGAGAACTTTTTTTTTAAGGATCAATAAATGGGTTTAATAAAGAGAAAACCACTTTGTTAAATAAAATCAACCAACCCAGTTCCAATTCAATTATTTCCATACTCTTTGGAAAATATCTACACATCCTCACATTGCCTCGCCTATTTTTCTTTCCCTTCGGTTTCCTTTCAAACTCTCCCCATAAACTCTTTTAGCTCGCCTCTCTGCATGAGGCATTCGATCTCTTTTTTTAATTTTCAACAAGCTTCAGTCTCATAGCCAACGTCTTTATGAAATTCACAACACTTGTTCCTATCTCGATAACCCGAGTTATCTTTCTTCATCTTTCTGGGATAGTTGAGCTAAACCTTATTTCCATGGTCTCTTAACCAAGATAATATTTTTGAGCATGACCTGCTCAAAGGAGTGAACTCTGGATCTTACTGTGATCTATCATCTCTTGAGTAAGGTGTTCAAACAGCATAACTAGCTCGCAGATGTCGGAAAGGCAATCTTCTTTTAGGCGATCGTCTCCTTGGTGGAGAAGGATGTCTTGTGTTTGCATTTTTCTTCCTTAGACGATCTCCGATGTTGAGCTTTATAAGCTTCATCAAGCTTTGTGTATTTGTGGGCTTGAGCCATGAGTTCAGCAAAGGTTAAGGGAGGATCTACACTTAGGCTCTCGAACAATTTGTTGTATTTGTTGTTCTTCACCATGGCACTAATTGCCACTTCATCATTCAAGTTCTCTCCTGCATCGCGGTTCTTTGAAATCTGTAGACGTATTGTCTTAAGGTCTCTCCATCCTCTCTTTTTAGATCTACCAGGTCAGATGAGATTTTTCTAGATGGCACACTCATTATGACCTAAGCTTAGAACGCTATAGCTAATTGTGAGAATGATTGGATGGATCCCGTTTTGAGGGTCTGATACCATAATTGAGCTGCTTCTTTTAATGTGATTGGGAAGACCTTGCACATAAGGTCTTTAGAGTTGGTTTAAAGGTACATCATGGTTCGAAAGGTCACCAGATGGCTGTAGGGATCAGTAAATCTGTCATAAGGTTGAAAGGTCAAAATTTTGAACCATGGGGGGAAAGCTGCACCCAAAATGTTATGGACAAAGAGTGACATTGGCCGAGGAACAATCACAATCAATTACACCACCAAATACTACTTCTATTATATGCAGCAGCAGAAGTGCTCTCTTTCTCGGGTCTAGATTTCAAAGTGCTTGCTTCTTCTTTTCAACAAATTCTTTAATTCAAATGTGTTTATTTGTTTTTCTTTTTCTTATTTTTTTATTTTGATTGTTGTTCACTTTCTAGCTCTACTTCTCGAAGGAGATTATATAATTGCGTATAAAGTAGTTACTGTAATTGCATCTTTGTATCCTTCTCATTAATTAGTCTTTGAAATTTGAAGAAATTGTTTTGCCACACCTATGTAGGAGTACTGGACACCAAGTCATTAATTAACTATCATTTAAAAAATCTTAATAGAGGATTCGTTTAACTCTAGGTGTTAATTATACTTTTGGTGACTAATCTTTTTAATTTTTGTTATTTTGTTTTTATTAATGAAAATCATTTGCAATATGAAAAGTACATGAAATTTAATAAATAAAAAAAACTGTGTATGCTATTTGCACATGAAATTTAATATGAAAAAAATACATTTTCACTCTCATCGCTATTCTAATTCTCATTTGAATTGGCAACAATATCAATTGCAAATCTAAAATCTACATCATAGTTGCAAGAGCTCAAAAAATTGGACAATCAGAGTTACAATGCAACCCCCCCACATGTCAATACACTCCATATGAAAATAGTTCCCACACTTTTTCAATCTTCTATCTCCATCATCAATAACATCCAAAGAGGAAACGAGACACAACATAGAAACAGAGGAAGAGAGAGAAAAAGAGGACAATAGAGAAATCCCTAAAAGTTGAAAAACAAACAGATCAGCTAATTCAACCAAAACCACTACTTTTCTCTCTCAAACTCTCAAATCTCCATCTCATGCTGTCACTTTGCAACCAGAAACCAATCATCAATTCTTGTAACACTCTAGGCGTATCCCATATCGGCTAAGCACAAGGTGGAAGTGAAGTATATAAGGAAAGGGCAAGCCTTAGACTAGAAAGAGGTCTTTTAGGCTATTGAGTTGGTTCTAGCCTAAGAACAAAATCGTGTGGGCTAGAGTTGGTTTGGCCCAAAGAGGACAATATCTTGGTAGGCTTGGGCTACCATAATTCTTCAACAAAATCCAAACCTTTCTAACAAAAAGCTTAAGCTAAGCTCGCGAGCCTGCTGAGCCGAGAAGTGATGAGTTAGCACTATATTAAGAAGTATATGACATCAAGTCTCTTGTTGCTTCCTCACGACCACAGTGATGAGAAGATTAGTGTATTACAGTCTCGTGTTGAGATAGCTCTAAGAACTTAGAGCGCATGTGATGCGAATGTCTACATCCTCCTGTTTCTACTCTGCATCAACCACCATCTTCTCCTGGAGACACTAGTGTATTATGGTCTCGTGTTGAGACAGCTTGCAGAACTTCTGATGTCTACATCTTCCTGTTTCTACTCTGCATCAGCCACCATCTTCTCATGCAGGCACTACACTAGATCGTCTAGAGGACTAATATTGTAGATTTGATTTTAGACCATTTTTGCTATTTGTGATTTTTTTTTTCATATTTTGTATAGTATATTACATTTACAGTTTCTTTTTGGATTTTTATTCCATACTTATGTTGATGATGATGCTTGTGATATATATATGTCTATTTTTAACAAGTGGAAAAAATTGTAATTTTTAAATTTTTTTTTTTTTAATCAAATTTGCGACCAATGTACAACTGACCTGCGACCGCAATATAACCACTAAATTCAAATTTGGACCGATCACAAACCAATTACTTTTAAATTTTGCGGCCGATTAGCAACCGGCAAGTTTTGCAACCACTTTGCAATAAGCTTTTAACTGGAAAACACGACGCAAATTAGCGACCGTTAATTTGCAACCACTAAGTTGTTCGGTCAAAAAAGAATTTGCGACGAGTACTTTTGCGACCGATTGCTAGCCGTCACAACTCGGTCGCTGAATAGATTTGGCGATCGATTTCTTAAATTCAAGTCGATCGCAGATCTCCATTTTTTTTAGTGTAATATTTTTGAATTTTAACTTATTTAATTGCAATCATATTTAAAAATAAATTTTCATACATAAAATGTATAAATTCTTCAATATTCATAACTAAAATAAAAAAGCAATATAACAATAAAATTTAAATAGGTTTTAGTTGGAGTATTTATATCTAATACTAAAATTACCTCTTTACTCTTAAATAAACGGGTAGCTCTCCTAACTCGCGTGTCTATCCGCGACACATGTTTATATTCATGTCATAAATGGGTGACTCGTTTATGACATGAACCCGTTTAACCTCAACCCTAGTGGGTCAGGCAAATCGTATTCACATGTCATGACCCATTTTGACATTCCTAGTATAACATACATAAAAAATGTACACACACTATTAATGGATTTCAATAGTGATAATAATTTTAAGAATTTAATTAAATAAAAATAAGAAATTAAATTATTTTTTATTTTATGTTTATGATTTATTATAAATGATTATTTATTTATTTGAAATATTAATGTATTCTACTTATTTAGTATAGTGTGTTCTAAACGTGTAAATGTTCTCCTTTTTAAAAAATTATCGTATCATGTACATTCCCGTATCTCGTGTCTCATGTTCTTGCAATCTAACTCATGGTATATGAGACTATTCCATACACCAAATTAATCAATTAATGTTTTTTTTATTACCAAGAAAAAATGAGGATTTTTTTAAAATTTTTTTTGTCTTTTTTTTATTGATGAATGATAAAAAAAAGGATTTAAATTTTTTTTTGAAAAAAATTTATGTTACTTTTTTTTTAATATAAAAGAAAAATAAAATTAATTGAGGAAAGAAAACGCAGAGAGTAAAGAGTTGGGATTAGAAGTTAATCTTCCAATGATCAATTTTCATCAAAGCGTAACTCTAAATTGGAGAGAGAGAGTTTATTAGATTAAAAATCCATAACCAGGGAACAAACAAATTTAGGCTTGGCTAATTCATTAAATACTGACATTTTTAAGAAACTAAATTTTTTTTGGAAAAATCTTATGTTACTTTTTTTATATAAAAGAAAAATAAAATTAATTTTTCTCTATAAATTTATTTTTATAGTTTTTATTTTCCTTCTAATTTGATGAAAAAAATTATCGGAATTCTTTTCCCTTATATTCTTTTCTTATTTCCAAATAAAGTAGTTTTTGCTTATTAAAATTAGTTTAGCTTTATTTTTTTTTCCTTATATATGATATTATCTGAAAATAAAATAACTTGTCTTCTTATAATTGTTGTCTTTATAACTTATCTTCTTACAATTATGTTAAATAACTGCTCTACTTACACTTGACAATTTGAGAGATTTACATTTAGCCATCATTTAAGATAGGCTTCACTATTTTTATATAATATATATATATAGATAGATGATAGTATCTGAGTATTGAGGTTAAAATTGTGAATTAACATTTTCAAAAGGTAAAATTGTGAATTAGTTTTAGAGACACCAATTATATTATGTTCACTATGGTAAGTTATTGACATTTTTATGGATTTTTTATCATGTCCTAATGAAAACTTTCCTTGAGTTTTGAAGAGCGATGGAGCATGACATGTGTACACAAAAGCAATAAATTTAATATATTATTGGATGACACCTCACCTATTAGCAAGGACAATTATAAATTTATAATTAAAGGTGGAGAATTGGGAGCCACAAAAAAGAAATTTACTTTAGAATGTGGTAGGGCCATGTTTCCCGCCATTTTCTTAATCCAGTATTTGTACAATTCTGTTCCTACTACCATCTTCTTAGTCATTG
Source organism: Jatropha curcas (assembly GCF_041381405.1). Taxonomy (NCBI): domain Eukaryota; kingdom Viridiplantae; phylum Streptophyta; class Magnoliopsida; order Malpighiales; family Euphorbiaceae; genus Jatropha; species Jatropha curcas. Next base: position 9,551,834 of record NC_143158.1, on the reverse strand, counting down.
TTTGCTCATCTTAACTATTCTAGTAGCTTAATTATAACGTGTGAGTTGTTTTACTAGTTATTAGCTACTAGATTTTGATTATGTTTAACAACAGTTTTTGGAATACATTTCGGTCAAAACACTAAACATTATTTTTTACAGTGTTTGATAACATAATATTTGAACTAATTTTTAAATGTTAAATAAAAAGTTAATTCATATAACATTTAATTTTTAGTGTTTCATGAAACTACTCAAACAGTTAACAACTAAATGTTATTAAAATAGTTAACAACTATTAAAATAATTAATGTTGCCAAACAGACGCTTTAACTGTTAGTGGTTAATTGTTTATATAGCAGTTTAAAATAAAATTATTTGGTAAGAACAACTATTTGATTAGTTGTTTAAGATCAAATGACAAAAAAGATATGCGGTGAAGACAAGGTAAAGACAAGTGATATGTATAATATGTAATGTTAAACGTTAAGGAATATAATATTTCATGAAACACTGACTTAAACTCTAAATGCTAGGATAGATATTATATTACTGAATACTATAATTAATTAAGACAGTGATTTGACTGAACACAACTCTAAACATTGTTGTCGAGCGTAGCGTTAATCTCGTTTCTTTTATGCGACAAGGAATGAAAACATCCGATCAACTATGAACAACATTCAGAAAAATGAAAAACTTATTTTACTTGCGGTTTAGTTTCTTTGGATCTTAATTGCCTCTTTCTGTTTTTTCTCTTTTCTACGTTTAATTTTTGAATTAGTAACAGAATTCATTTCTTCAAATATTTGTAATTTTTCATTTTCACTTATAGGCTCTATTATTTGCTAGGTTATGGATCTAGCTTCGAGAATTGATTTTCAATTAAGATATATATATATATATATATATATATATATATATATATTAACTTTGATGCTTTTTTTTTGCATAATTTTGATTTGTATTTGCTATTTTTTTTAGTGAATTGAGAAGAGAAAAAAGTGATCGATTATATCTTTGTTTTGATGAATAATGTAGTTTTGAAATTTGAAAAGTGAATTAAAGATATTTAAATTTTAGCAATTAAAATTTCATAAGCAGCGGCAGGTTTCTTAAATGGGGAGAGAGAGGATTTAGAGTAATTTGATGTTTTATGAAAAAATGACAGACAAAATGTGTATTTTTTGTATAGAAGGAATAAATAGTCTCAGAGAAACAAATTTCAAGGATGTAATAATTATTTGACCAAAATGCATAGGTAAGATGATTAATTTTGTCATATTTCAGAGATTAAATAAATATTTTCTCTAAATAACATATAACTCCAACACTATACCTATTAACAATCAGTAATAAAAAAATGTCACGTCAGTTTGGCCAAACTCAAATTGTCAAAGAATTCTTAGTTCAACTCCTATTTGAGCTATTAAGTGATTAAATTCAACCTGAATTAGGGCTGCCCGACAATTCTTACTTCACAGTCGACTATTATTTAATTTATAAAATATGTTTAATTTATAAAATACTTATTGCATTATTTAAAAATAATTATTTAAAATTAATTATACGTGGTCTGATCGGTATTCTCACTTATGTGAAAGATGAATGATCCACCAAAATTGAATTTGGTGTGTAACCACAGCGTTAATATTCATAACTTAGGTGTCTAAGTTTTCTTTTTCTTATTGTTTCATATTTAACTAATAAAAAAAGTAATGATAATATAAATTTTATTTATTATATTTGAATTGTGAATAAAATTTTTTATAACTCTGAGTATGAAATTTTAGTTTGAATAACAATTGGTGTGATTAATGCAACAATTGAAATATATAATAATTTAACTTACACATAACAAGTTAACATGTTAGTTCAATAAGCTTTTCAAGAACAGTACCCAAATTAGAATTCCTTATCCCTCACTTTCTTTTCTGTCTGGCCTCTCTGCTCGAAACAACAGAGGAGAGATGTTAGATCCGACAAACGACATGCTACCGCCACCGTCTTCTCCGACCAACTCCTCCATTTCCTCCTCCGATCTCGACACTGAGGTAGCTATTATTAGAAATTATTTTTTCACTTGATTTATGTTTTAATTTCTGGTTTTGATGCAGTCCACAGGATCTTTCTTTCATGATAGAAGCACCACTTTAGGTACTCTAATGGGCGTCACTTTTACTGCCATTACTTTCAGAGCTGCTTCTCAGCCGCGTGACACTGACGCGACTGATGCTGCATCGTCACCTGTCGTTAATAATCGGGAAATCAAGACCAAGAGAAATAGAAGAGCTCCGGTGGAGCTTCTTCGGCGGCGAAGATGGTGGAGGCTTTGTAGTGATGGTGGAGCTAAACCGGCTTCGCTTGGAGAGTTTCTTGAAGTTGAACGGAGATTTGGGGATGCAGCGTTGTATAGTAATGCAGCGGCGGAGCTTGAGGGTGTGATGGTGGCGCAGCCGAGGAATGGAGTTGATGGACGGGTGTTGTTTGCCTCCGGAAGGGTTTTGCCCCCTGCTGACGCTGAGATTGATGATGGAGCATCGACGGCTGGGATTCTCTGTAGATTTCCGGTTTCGCTAACGGGGATCTGCAGTGGAGGAGTTGGATAAATTATAATTTTTTATTTGTTTATTTTTTAAGGAAAATTCTCTTGAATTTATTTTAAAACTCTTCTATCTATTTGTAATTAAGCGGATTTATCTTATTGTTTATCTTCCAAAAAATTTAATTTTAAAAATTGTAGCATTCAATTAGTAATTTGGTGATGTATTATGAAATATTTATTCTTCAATGAATAGTTTTACCCTTATTCTATTGAAAATATTCAATTATAAAATTAGGCTTTTTTTTTTAAAATGTAATCCATTAATAATAATAATAAAAATTATAAATATTTATATAAATTAGACATAAAATTTTAATATTAGTAGCTAATATGATTCGTTGATTTTTTAACGAAAAGAAATTAAAAAATATAATATTAAGTTGATCTTGATAAAAGATGTAAATTTTCTTAGTAATAATTAATTTGTTAATTAATTTGGATGACAAAATAGTAATTTCTGGAACTTATATATCTGGATTACTTTTCTTTTTCTAAGAATTTACCATGTGACGAATACAGATAAGTTTCTACTATTATGCATCGATAGTGTCAATAGAGGAATATCTGTTTCGCTACTATACATCAATAGCGTCAATAGAGAAATATATTGCGAGGATCCACACTTCAAATCAAGATATAAAGTCTTCAATTAACTGAAGTCAAATATCATATTTTATATAACAATAAACCGTCACAAACAAGGGATTACCCTTATAAAGAATGAATAAAAAATATATAGATAAAGTAACAATAATAAAAATAAAAGAAAAAGTCAAATATGTTATAGAAAAAATTGATTTATTAAAATAAATAAAAGATTAAAAAAAAAAAGTAAAAAGGAAAGAAAGAGCAACAGGTAAAGGCTGCTGTTGAAAATATTAAATGTATAAAATTAGGCTTTAAAAATTCATCTTAAATATAATTTAGTTTGATTTAATTTTAAGGACCATTGAGTTTACAAATTTAATTTTTATACTAAATAGAAAATATTTTGTTTGAACGATTAAATAAAAGAGATTGCTACAGTAAAAAATCCAAATTTTTTGTAAAGATTCAAATTTATTTCGTTTTAATATAATTAACTCATTTTATCTTTTGCAAATTTAAAATTTTTTGTTCTTTAGAACCTAATATCACGTTCACTAATAATTTTTTATTTAATATTTAGTATTTCGAGGATTATAAAATGATAGAGAAATCAGTGGATAGCTATTAGAATAATTAAAAGCAATTAATTTTGTCCAATGGGATCTAAAATAAATTAACACCTTTTAGTTAAAAAAAATCGGGCTGTCACTTAAAATAATACTTAAAAAATATCAATTTCTTCAATTAGAAAAGATAAAAAGAAAAAAAAATCAATTTCTACAAACGTTTTACTTTTTAGAATCAATGTATATTTGTCCTCTGATGTGAGAGCAACAACCAGCAACAAGTACCAACCAAAAAAGGAAAAAAAAAAAAAAGAAAAAGAAAAAGAAAGAAAAGGACCTTTTCGAGACAGACTTTTGATTAAAATCACATGACTCTTCATCTAAACAAAAGCTATGACTTCTGAGGACAGTAATGATTTTACAAAGCCGTGATGAACATTCTTTGGAGAGTGAACGTATGATAACAAAAACGAACAGAGCAAAAAGAGGCCTAATCTATAAAAATATTTTAAACGATTTGTGGTTAAATTACTCTAAATTAATTTTGTATTTTAGAAATTTTTATTTTGAAACATAGATATATTAACATTCAAAACTAATTTATAGTTAGAATTGTGAATAAAATAATAATATTGTGGGTTTCACTTCTCAATTTTGGTTACCTTAAGGTAAGGCATCAAAACTCACCGTTTTATAATAAACCTTGGTTACCCATCTCTTTCTCTCTCCTTCTTTTTCATTATCTGTGCTGTTCATGTACTTCCTTTGCTTTATTGCTTTTCCCTTGGGTATTTTGCTATTACGCATCTTTATATGTCTAATTATATATTAAGGATTATATAGTTCATTTTATTTAATTGCTTACATGTAACTGCAATTTGCATAATGCTTGAAAGAATTTTGTTTCCCCTTTTGGCATAGCAGAAGAATGTTCTAAATAAATAAGAATTTTCATTAGATGCAACTTTCAAAGATTATGTTGATAGAAAGAAAGGTTATGGTTTCCGAATGTTTAAAAAGATTAATTGCTTACCCATATATTTCCCTTGATGTAAGCCATTCAGAGCATTGCATATATGGGAAACCAAATTTGGGGTTTTAAGGTTTTTGTCACCAGTGCGAAGAGCTGAATATTTGTAAAGGTTGAACATATTGTTTAGTCTTCTTTTGCTTGGTTGAGCATATATTGTTGGTCTAAGATTGTGCACTTTGAAACTGGATCGGAGTTGGTGTCGTCGATAATGAGGAAGAAGCAGACAAAGGGAGAGGAAAGAGAGAGGTTTGTGATGTTTGTGATAAAAATGATGAGTTAACTGGTTGGGTTAAGTTAACATAAGGTTGAGAAGTGGGGCTCACAATATTATTTTTTTTATTCATAATTATAACTCTAAATTATTTTTTGAGTGCTATTATATCTATATTTCAAAATAGCAATGTCCAACGGTACAAAGAGTATATAAAAGTCAGTTTAGAGTGGTATTGTAACAAGGCTCAAAATTTTGGGTATTTTTGTAGATTAGCCCTAAAAAGAAAAAAAGAGAATTTTGATGCCTTGAAGACACAGAGATGAGAGAGTGGGACGAAATACTTAATTGGACCATTCAAATCTTCACACTGTAAGCTAGGACGATCATATTTCAGATTTAATTGGAAAATCAAACTAAATCAATGTTGTTTTGTTTGCTTAATTTTATTGGATTATCTCGTAAAATTAATCCCATTTAGTTTTTATTCTTGAATTTAGTTAATTGGTCCCTAATCAATTTTCTACGAAATAAACTAAATAGACCTAAATAACTAAATTTTTTTAAAAAAGTATGTTTTTGGATTGATGCATGATAGAGTTGGTAGCAATATCAATGGACTGTCTTGAAAAACTTACCGATCTGATCCAGGCTCTTGATAATGAACCTGGTCGAACTGACTGACTCATCCATCCTCAGAGGAAAGATATTGATCGAGTTTTTTGAGGCGTTCGATGTTTGGATTATTAAGGCATTAGTCATTTTTGCTTTATCCTTCGTGCTAGGCTTATCGGTTGATTTTAGGGGCATTGTTGCTATCCAATATCTTCACAAATTCCAGATGGTCCAATTGAGCATGCTAAAAGCATCGTTCGGTCTAAAATGGGCCAAGTCCTTGGGTTATGTTTCTATAGACAATGCACATCAGTTTGGGACTGCGTGGATGTATAAGCCTTGGGCCATCAATCCAAGGATAGAAAATGTAGTCGGTAAAGGTGAGGAAGATGGGAGGTTGTGGGGGGGGGGGGGGGATGTTGGTGGAGAGAGAGAGAGAGAGAGAGAGGTGGTGGTGGTAGAGTGGTATTGGTGGAACGATAGAGTTTTAGATGGAATTTGGTTAGAGTTTAACTTTTGAGAGATTATAATGGAATGATGATCTCATTGATATTTGGATGGAATGGTTATTACATTGTTTTGAGTAATGGTAAATACAATTATAATATTCATTACATTATGGAGTACGAAAAAAATTCATCCAAACATCTCAATCAACTATATAATGTAATCTTTATTCCGTTACATAGTTGATTACATTAAATTGAATGTAGCCTTAGGTTATGCTTAGTTGGATGTAATGCAATGTAATATAATCTAAGATATAATACAATAAAAAATGTATTGTAATGGAATGTAACTAATGTTTCATTACTATATTTGGTCATGTATTTGAAAAATTTATGGAATGTAATTAGCATTTCATTACTATTTTTGTTTGTAAATATATAATGTAAATTAGTATGCCACCACAACAACTAAATATATGAATTACATGTAAAAGAATTAATTTCTAATGAATTTTAAATTTTATTTTATTACATTATATTTTTACGGCTAAATAAAATTATAAATCTAAATGGTCTTTAATAGCTTGATATAATGAATAGCTTTTGATTCAAATATTTCTTTTGTATTAATAATGAGGTGATGATAATGGTGAAGTGGTGGTGCTGGTGATGGTGCTGGTGATAGTGGAGTCGCGGTTGAGTGGTGGTGATGGTGATGGTGATGGAGTGGTTGTATTGGTGGTTGAGGAGGTGGTGGTGGAGTGGTGGCGGTACTAGTGGTGATAGCGAGTTTGAGGTTAAGTTCAGTTAAGGTTCAATTTTTTAGGATAATAATGGAATGGCCATTATATAGGTTTTGGATGGCAATGACTGTTACATTATTTTAAATAATGATAAACACGCTTGTAATACTCATTACGTTAAGGAGTAAAAAAATTTTATCCAAACATAACAATCAACCATGTAATATAATTTTTATTGCATTACATAATTGATCATATTAAACCAAATATAACCTTAGGCTATATTTGGCTGGATGTAATGTAATCAAAGATATAATGTAATGATAATTATAATGGAATGGAATTTAATTAAGATTTCATTACTATGTTTCATAATATAATTGAGAAATTTTATGAAATATAATCATCATTATATTTTCATGTTTGTTTGTAAATATGTAATGTAATTAAAAACTACCACCACCAAACACACTGCCGCCGCCACCAATCGCACCGCCACCACCACTCCACCGCCACCACCACTCCACCGCCACCACCACTCCACCACCACCACCACCAATCCACCATCATAACTACCACTCTACCACTGTCGTTGCTGCTACGTCAAACACCACTCCACCGCCACCACATCATTATTAATACAAAAGAAATATCAAAACCAAAAGCTATTCATTATGTTAAGCTATTAAAGTCCATTTAGACTTATAAATTTATTTGAATTAAAAAATTAAAAGAAGGTAAGTCGAAAAAATGTAATGTAACAAAATAAAAGTTAATTCATTAGAAATTAATTTTTTCATATATTTTCATTGAAAAAATTAAATTACAATATTAAATTATAGATATTTTGATCTTTTTAGTGGTTGTTTATTATATTCTTTCCATTCCTATAATAAAATAAAAAATAAAATATAATTTTTAATCTGTGTTGCGTATTAAACACTAAAATATAATTTTATTAAATGGTGGTGGTGGTGGTGGCAGTGATGCAAAGTGATGGTTGTGGTAGTGGTGGTACCATGATGGTGGTGATGATGGTGGTTGAGGTGGAGGCGGTGGAGCAATGGGGATGGTGGTAGTGGTGGTGTAACAATGGTGGTGGTAGTTGAGATGGTTGAGGTGGTGGTGGTGGTGATATGATGGAGCAATGGTGGTTGAGGTGGTAGAGCAGTGGTTGTGGTGGTGCTGGTTGAGATGGTAGTGGAGCAATGGTGGCGGTGGGAGCGGTGGTTGAGGTGGAGCGGTGGTGGTTGAGGTGGTGGTGGTGGTAGGATGGTGGAGCAGTGATCAAGCGGTGGTGGTAGTGGTGGTTGAGATGGTGGTGGAGGTGGTGGAGCGGTGATGGTGGTTGTGGTGGTGAGGTGGTAGTATTAAATAGCCTTGAATTGTAAAGTTTTTTTATTAGGGTAGCTTGATATAATTGGTATTACATGTGTTTAATGTAATGGATAATACATGTGTTTTTTAGTAATGAATATTATATCAATCTAAGTAAAGAAGATTGTAGATATAATCTCAATTACATTATACTGTGCAAAAAAAATCTAATCAAATAATGTAATATATAATGGATTTTCCATTTCCATTATATGATTGATTACATCATACCGATCATGGCCTTAGATTTAAATGAAAGACAATTGTTCTTAGATTTCTTTGTGTATGTAAAATTAGCCAAGATAGCCAATTGGTTCTCAAAGTCCTCAATTTATAATGAAAGTAGTAAGGAGAGATAACTAGGGGTGGCAACAGTTCCGATTACAAATAATGTGAAATCGGAATTTAACCGGAAATTGATGGTTTTAGTTTTGGTTTGAAATTAGTCAATTATGATTATGGTTACAGTTCATTAATGGTACCATCAACCCAAATAGTTAGGGGCCAAAAAATAATTTTACTTAATTATGCGTGGCAGAACTAAAATATTTTTTTTTTCAAGAATTTTTACATTAAAAATTATTTTTTTTATTTGGGGGCCCAAGCCCCCTTGGCGCTGGCCTGGGTCTACCCCTGATCAAAACCAATGATTCTAGACAATTTTCCAACCAATTTTCTGGCGGTTCACATAATTTTAAAATAAAAAAATAGAGGATATTTTTTATGAAAATTTAAATATTTAAATATTTATGAAATAATTTTTAAAAATAAATTTAAAAAATTTTTAAAAAAGAGCTTGAATTTAATTTTTTTTCTCCAACCTTTCCCTTGCCCTTTGCAGGAACTTGAATTTACTCTACTTGCTATTATAGAATAATAACATGTAACTTGCAAAAATTCAGTATTAAAGAATTAGAAAGAATAATTAGAGAAAATTGAGTATAAAAGAATTAGAAAGAATAATTAGAGATTGAAGATATTATTGAGAATAATTTGAACAATTTCAAGGAGAAATATTAGAGATGGGAGAAATTATTTGATAATAGTTTGGACAATAATTATAAATTGGAGAGTTTAAAGAGATTGGAGGGTAGGGACAAATAATTTGGTGGGTGGATGAATAAAAATAATGAGGTATTTTAGTAAATCCAAAAATCTAACTTCTAGAAATACCCTTAAAACTAACCGTTAATATAGTCGTTTGTAGTTGTTAGGGGATTAATTTTGAGATTTTGATAAAAAATTTTGAAAAAAAAAATATTGAGGAACCAGTTGGAACTACTGGTTTGAGCCGGTGGAACTGTCGGTTCAAGTCATTATAAATCAAAATTTAAATTTTTTTCAGAATGGCCAATTCAAATTGTTGATTTGTACACTTGGAACCACTTGTTCTAATAGGTGGTCAAAACCTTTAGTTCTTCTCGAAACTGTCGGTGCATGATTCTAAAAAACACTTAGAACTAAAATCAGACCGGAATCCCATTATGATTTCGATTCTGGCCGATTTCGATTCAAAATCTGGTTCTAAAAACCGAATTCGCCACACAGATTACCGTTCAAAATAAATATTTGGAGAGAATACCTGCAAGTTCTGATTTAGTGTAGATATTGGAAGATATTATGGCCTATTACTATTTCATCCTCATATTTATTATTCACAAATATTTAATATATTATTATTATACAAATGGGTCCTTAAATATTTATTTAAGGATTTTACTACGATACATAATTTAAAATTTCTATATGAATAGAGAAACTATTCTTTTTGTGAAATTTGTCATACCAACCTACTATAGTAGGTAAACATGATAGGATATAATTTTCTTTCATTTTTTGCAAATTTCTTTCTTTTCCTTTTAATAGAAAAAATTTCTTTTTAAATCACATATTTAGAAAAAAATTATATGCCATTATTTTTAAATGTACATTTTTTCAATTTCTTTTGGGATAAATATTTTTTAAAATTGGTAAAAATATTTTATTTCTCTCTATAAATTATTTTTATTTTATTTTAATAATTTTAATTACATTAACTTTCTAAAAAAGAAATTAAACATATCTAATAATTAAGCCTAAATGCATACTTTGCCCCTTGTACTTTGTAAAAATATTTTGTGGCCCCTGTAGTTTGCAGGTAACCTAATGTGCCGTTAAAGTTAATTTTTATGTATTTAAAATGTCCTTTGTTCTGTTGAAAATAAGGATTGAGAATGCAGGTGCTAAGAAGCCAGTGAAGCCTTCAGAAAGCATCATACATGGCATATGACGGGAGCTTTTCACCTCTCTCTCTCCCTAGTGTGAATTTCCTTTTTTTTTTTTTTTCCTTCTTCTTCTTCCACTTTCTGGTTTAGGATTCACCAATTATGGATTTCTGTTTAGGTGGCGCAAAACAAAGTGGATTTCAATGGTGATATTGATTATCTTGTTCCAAAAATTTAAAGATTTGGAACAAGTTGGGTACAGTTTATCCTAATTCTTGTACTATGGTTTGTTTTGATTGCATTTATTGGGGTTTTCAACTTCTTCAAGTATGACCCAAGTACAATCAAAGCTCTTAACCCATTGTACATTATACAGTATTTTCAAAGGAATAAAAAGGACCTTGGATTTCTCTTGGAGGTGTCATTTTATGCCTTATGGGTTTTGGAGCTTTGTTTGCTGATTTGGGTCATTTGAATATTTGCTCAATTCAATTGAGCAGTTGTGTTGTACCGGTTTTCTTTGTATTGTTTGCCTATCGTGGCCATTGTTCCTATCTTTGCAAGAACAATTTTGATGTTCCCAATGCCTTTTATAGCTCAATACCAAGTCAATATTATTGCTCTGTTTTTATTTTTTTTTATTTTTTTTTTTTATTTTTGTATATCATTAGAGTTTCTTTGTTGCAAAAACATTGTATTGGCCATAGTTTGTTCTAGCTATATTGACAGCCATTATTGCTAGTCAATCATTAATCTCTGCTTCCTTCTCTATCATCCAACAATCTGTACTTTGTATTTGTGCTTCTAAACTACTCCTCTCTGCTACTGTGCCTTTTGGAGGCTTCTTGGTTTTGGCGGGTTTATGTTACTTGACGTCTACATTGGCCTATCTATACTTATTGAATCTCACTAGCATCATAAAAGAGAAGCCCTTTCTTTACTCTTGTGGCTGCTCAAGGAAGAAGATTGAGGGGGCTAGCTTATACCCTTGGATCGCTGCAAAGGTAAATTTTTCCTTCAAATATTTTCCTTTTTCTCGTCGTTTTTCTTAGTTTAACTTTTATTTTTCAAGGATTTACATTTCTTGTTATCTATCTCTTACTTGGATCATAAGTGATGTTTTTTACAACTTATTAGTTCTATCAAAACTTTGCTGCTTAGCGATTTGTGATTTATGGGTCTGTTCTTCCTTTCTCTTTTAACTTTGGATTTGTGTAGGAAACAGGTCTTAGTTTTGTGAGTTGAAAATAAAATGCCATTTGTTCTCTGTTTTGCCATGTAGGTGCGAGTGCAATTCATGCACTTTTCAATCCTAATTTTCTAGCGTGGCAAAGGACATTTTAAGTGCATAAAAATTAACTTTAAGCGCACGTTTGGTTACTCGCAAACTCCAGGTTTTCTTTGCAAAGTACATGGGGCAAAGTGTTTTGGCTAACAATTAATGATACATGTTCATGTAAATCAATAGCATATTTTCTAATGACACATGTACATGTAACCAGATTTAATAAGTTATATTAAGCATTGTACATTCTTTTCTTATTTAATCATTTTTCCTTCTCTCTTTAATAATTTTTTATTTGTTGTAATACTCTTGTCTTCTAAATTAAAAATTATTATTTTTGTAATATTTTTGAAAGATTTCACAGATAAAAACATGAAATATCATTTATAAGATTCATTATATAAAGTTATTTCACCAATTAAGATTATATTTTGAGTTTTAAATTAAATTTATTTTAAAATGTAGTGATAACTTAACTATATATTTGAATTTGTGTAATTTTATATTCTAAAATAACTAAAATTTTTTTGAAAAATAAATAAATGTTAAGTAATCTTTGAATCACAAAAATTTTTAAAAATGAATTTAATATAAAAAATTCTATGGCATTACCTATAATAGTTTTGATAAGTAACCATTTAAGTGGATTTAGTTAAATAATTCGATACTCTTTAAAGAGATATAATTTAACATAATTTAATTCTTCTAAAAAAAATATATAATTTAATACTTAAAATAAATAAAAGTTAATTAATAATTTAGCTTAATTACATAATAAAAGATTATATTAACTGTTGGGAAAATCGCTATTTTCCCGCCCTTCGGACTGGCTTCAAGTAGGAACAAATGAGAAAATAAAATAATGACTGAGAAATTAAAGAAAATAAATAACACGATAACTTAACGTGGAAAACTCCCCAAGTAGAGAAAAACCACGGCCGTTGCCAAACGACAACCAAGAAAAATATTCACTATGTGGCAAATTGTTACAACCACAATTACAAAATATTTTTCTACCCGACACCCTCAAAACACCTCAAATATTTTATACTCCAAGGGACTCCAAAAGACTTGCTTTAAATCTCTAATATAAAACACATTCAAATGTTTTTGGTGTGTTTGGTGTGTTTAGAAACCTAAACATTGGCTTCATTTTATAGCCAATTCAAACACCCTCAAAAGCTCATCTCCCCGATGAGGGATTGAGCTAAACTTTTTTTTTTAAAATTTTTGTTTTCAACAAATGAGGCTAACAATCTCCACCTTGAAAATAAAAATAAAAAAAAACACAACATTGTCTGCTACCGACAATCATAATTCTTATCGTCAAGAATTATCATACTCCACCATAAAAGAGTATCGCCACTTGGAACCACTTTACCGACTCCAAGAATTTTCCATCGGCCATGTCGGATCCCACTAATAGTTTATGGTGCAACCCTCCTGTTGACTTTTCTGAGAGTTCATTAGCCATCGACATAATTTTTTCCACCACACATTTTGCATCAACTGTCAACTAATGCCATGCGCATTTCTGTGGACCAGCTACCAATAATCCGTCCTCTTTCATGGCATCTCAACGGGTAGCAATCATGCCATGATGACACACATCTCTTAATTACAAAGAGAACACATCATCTCCTTCGCCATAGGAGATCATATTGGCAGCAACAACGTTAGAGCTTCTAGCCGAATCAGCTCCACTGTTCGGGCAATCTTTCCTCACGTGTCCAGTTTGACCACAACCCCAGCAGACAACCTTCTTCTTTCCGGAGCTTTTATTCTTTTCCTGGTACTGACAGATAAAGCTGAATCCTCAAATGATTTATTTTTCATTTCATTCAGTCTTCTCTCCTCAGTAATGAGCTTACCAACCACATCCGCATACACCACTTCCTTACTACCATATTTCAGAACAGTGTGCTCATATGTCGAAGAAAGTGATAGGATGAGTCGGAGAGCTTTATCTTCATCTTCGGTTTGCACTCTAAGAGTTTCCAATTCAGAGACGATGCCGTTAAGAACACTCAGGTGATCTGAGATCTTTGTACCTTTCGCCATTTTCAACGTATGAAATTGCTCCTTCAAATATAACCTGTTGGATATATTTTTTCCCTGGTACAATTCTTCCAGTTTCTCCCACAACTCCTTTGTCGTGGACAATCCAAGCACATTAGTAAGAACATTTTTTGCTAGACACATGCGAATTTGACTTGCCGCTTTGATATCCAGCTCCTCCCATTCTTCATCGCTAATCTTGGATTTTTCTGAGTCTCTACTGCCACTGTCTTTTCCTGAATTCTTTCCGCTGACTGGTTTACCCTGCAAAATCTTATGCAGTCCAGACTGAATCAACACGTCTTTGACTTGCACTTGCCATAGTGCAAAATTCATTCTCCCGTCAAATTTCTGAATCTCACATCTCATAGCCGACATGCTTACTTATGCTTATAACAGTGAACCCAGTAATTAGTGAAGTAAATTGATTCGGCAATATCCAGAAAAGATCACAATGATCTCCTAAACAATATTACCATTTCACGTAAAATCCCAGTTGGGCGGAGGGGTCACAAGTGGTCCCACTTAAAATCCGGCCTTCTAGACAGAAGTTACGTACACGGTATATTATCAGAACTTTCGTACCAGAATAACTTCAATAATTATCGTCAGGACCTTCACCATCGGTACTCAAGCACACCAAAGCAAAGCTCCACCAGCTTCAAGACTTCCAAAACTCCACCTGCTTTTAAAATAAAATAATTTCTAACAACAGTATTTCTGATGTGGAAGATCAGACTAAACCGCAATCACAGCGCATACTTATAATTTAAATTACAAGAAATTATTTTAGCACTAAAAGCTCCGCCTAACAACTTGGCTCTGATACCACTTATTGGGAAAATCGCTATTTTCCCGCCCTTCGGACCGGCTTCAAGCAGGAACAAATGAGAAAATAAAATAATGACTGAGAAATTAAAGAGAATAAATAACACGATAACTTAACGTGGAAAACTCCCCAAATGGAGAAAAACCACGGCCGTTGCCAAACGACAACCAAGAAAAATATTCACTATGTGGCAAATTGTTACAACCACAATTACAAAATATTTTTCTACCCGACACCCTCAAAACACCTCAAATATTTTATACTCCAAGGGACTCCAAAAAACTTGCTTTAAATCCCTAATATAAAACACATTCAAATATTTTTTGTGTGTTTGGTGTGTTTAGAAACCTAAACATTGGCTTCCTTTTATAGCCAATTCAAACACCCTCAAAAGCTCATATCCTCGATGTGGGATTGAGCTAAACTTTTTTTTTTTTTTTAATTTTTGTTTTCAACAAAGTAGGCTAACATTAACTATAATTAAATAATACTTTATTTAGACACATGCTCATATTTTTAAATATTTTAAAAAGATCCAACAAGATATTTTATTAAGATTGCACAGTTATTAAAAATATATATATTATATATTCTCAATCTAACACAGCTTGTTTTGTAGGTGGTAAGTCATTTGAGTAGCTTTAAATCTAATGGTTTAGATGTAATAACGATAAATCTAATGGTGTAAAAATGTTATGTATTGATGTAGAAATTTACTATGCTTTATAGTGGTTTAACCCTCTATTTACTTCGTCACTTATGTTATAACCAAACTTTATACAACCCACGATGTAAAACATCTTATGCATTACCATCCCATTTGGATTTCACTTATGTTTAAGTCGGTGGACTTAAATATGATATTTAGGCTCTGTTTGTTTCTGTAAAATAACTTGTACGAAAATAACTTATTGAAAAATATTTTCATGGAAAACATTTTCCTTGAAAAATATTGTCCAATTTTTCATTGTTTGGTTATAATATTGAAAATTAATTAAAAATATTAGAGTCTTTATCTCATAAGACCATAAAAAATATTAATAATAATAGAAATTTTATAATTTAAAAATTTTATTATTAAATATGAAAAGAATACAAAAAAAATTAAATTAAATTATGAAAGTCGCTGGTGGCCGATGGTGGTGGTTAGTGGTAAATGGTAACTGATGGTAGTAATTATAATGATTAATAAATTAAAAAATATGAATTTATAAGATTTACCAATGTTCAGAAATATTTTACTCTCTCGAAAATGAGAAGTTATTTTCCTTAAAAAATGATTTATTTTTCCTTTGACCAGAAAATATTTTCTGTTGACTTATTTTCCTGAATGCCCCAAACAACAGAAAATTGTGAAAAATATTTTCCTGCAAGTTATTTTACGGAAACAAACGGAGCTTCAATCTTAAACAAACTTTCATTTTTAGTTGGTCTTTATAATAAGTTATTTTTAATTAGTCTTTATAATAAATTATAATAAAAATAGTCTTATTTCTCTATTATCGTATTTAGTTTATTTTAAAAACTATTAAAGAAAAGCAAACATTTAATATTAAATCTAAATGCTTTTAAATTAAAGAGAACAATCAACAAGTACTTTTAGTTGCCATTGAATATTTTCATCATTAATTTTAAATTTAATTTTTTTATTTAATTTTAATTTTAGGTTTGATTTGATTCTCTGAATACACAATTAATATAAATATTAAAATATATAATAGTATTATAAATTTATAATTTAATTCAATTGTTTGTCATGGATTATTTAGTCAAAACTTAACGATTTGAAAAAACTTTAGAATTTAGATTCATCGAATAGACACATGATTTTTAATTTATTGAAAGGGATGAATTTAATAATTCTATTTCAATATTTTAAAAATAGAATTTTTAAATTAAAGAAATAGCTCTTTTAATAATAATTTAAATAAAGGTATCAAACAAATTCTAACAGATAATGAACATCAATATTTTTACAAACTATGATAAAATATAACTTCATGTAGTTTTATGATAGACCATATATTTTCTAACATAATATATCAATAACCAATTGTATATATGTTTTAATATTAAACCACTCATTTTAAAGTAAAAAAATTACAAATACATGAAAGGCAATGAATAAAAATAAAAGATAAAACAAACTCTACCTCTGATCAAAACATAATCTTCCCAAAAATAATTGCATCAAAGCCCTCCAACTTCCATTAACCTCACAATTAGACTTTTCAACTATATATATATATATATATATATATATATATATATATATATATATATATATATATTTGAAAACTTGAATTATAAAAGATACGAACTTGGCTATGTATTAAAACCTGCCATAAAGTTGCTTATAAAATTCTTTGTACACATCTAGCACTTGTAAAATCATAACCTACCCATATATTTCTTTGCTATAAACAAACTACCAAAAGCACCAATGTACACCAAGACCAAGATCAAATTCAAAGATTCCCATACGGCCAATGATCTTGAAAAGAATTCCAATACTATCCCAAAACTAGAACCACAATGAATCCATCTACATAGCTGACAGATCGCGGATATAGTCATCCCACATACTACTTGCAATAGAGTCTCGTAACTGTGAACTAAATTCAAGCTGTTCTGTCTCAAAAGCAATGTCCAGAGCCTGGTTCTCAACTTGTAGAATTGACTGTTCCACCTCCAATGAGGGTAAAGATTCTTCCATTTCTAGTATGCTATCCTGTTCATACATTCTAAAAATCAAATCATCTGGTTTCTCCCTACGGATGTAATTATGTATGGCACATGCTGCTACAACCAACTTAACCTGTGTCTGCAAAGGGTAAGGAGGAGCAGACATCAATATAGGGAAGCGAGCCTTCAGAGCCCCAAAGATACGATCAGTGGCATTTCTCAGCAACGAGTGTCTTTGATTGAATAGTTCTCTGGGTTCTTGAGGATGATATGCACTGGAAAGCTCATTTGACTGATGAGGAATCTCATCATATGGGGCTATGAAGCCAGGCATATTGGCATATTTGCTGTCCACGAGATAATACTTCCCTGTATCGATAAAAATATTCACCTCACAAAAGCAGTATAACTTGAGAGAGTCAAAAAGAGCACAAAATATGTAATGCATTCAAGGATAAGTATGATATATTAAAATTCAGCATCTTTTACTTGATTGCCAAATAACCTCACATCAAACCATGATGTAAAATGCACATGAAATACCTTCAGGGACCTGCAATTTGTTTCTTCTTGTCAGAGCCGAGTTTAGAACTCGTAAATCTGATGCTGACCCTTCCCAGCCAGCTAGCACATAATGGAACTTCAGATCAAATGAGCAAGCTGCCAGAACATTTTGTGAAAGCAATCCATTCTTGTTACGGAATGGCCCTTGTTCATCCACACCCACCATAACAGGAATGTGTATGCCATCAACTGCTCCCACACAATCCTAGTCATAAAAGTCTTGAAGTTAGATATATGCAACCCCCCAAAGAAGTGACTGAATTCTAGTTATAATAGCATTACCTTAAAGTATGGATAAAATCTTGGATCTCCCAAAATTTCTGGTGGAACATCAGATCCTGGAGGCTGAAAGAAATCTAATGAAATTGCTATGATAGCATTCAAAACATTGTTGAAATGACGACTAATGGTTTCTCCTGAATACCGGAATAATTCTTGGACAGCTCGAGTGCGTAGATTATGGCCAATAATGAACAGGAATATGGCTATTTGCTCCTCAATCTTGATTCTATTTGTATGACGTAATAGACCCTTGGCTTGCAAAATATCACATAACTTATAGAATACTTGCTTATCCATGCGAAAATTTTCCAGACAGCGATCGCTTTGACCACTTAATACTTCATCTACAAATTTGGTACCATTAGCTAAACTTATACTTAGTTCTTTCGGCATATAATTCCCAAAAATTCCATCCTTCTCCTCATCAGAACTCTCCATGATGAGATTAACCTCTGCAGTCTGCACTAAACAATATACACCTATCAAAAGAATGAAAACTTAGGTTCTTTTAAAAAAAAAAGATAATTTCCAAATTAAGAGAAGGAAATAAATACAACAAAGGAAATGGAAACAACAAAGCCTAGATCAAACACTCTACATCAGAGAACTTATTAAGATAGGATTTCTTTTATTTTGGTTGTATATTTTTACTTATTTGAGGGAGATTATCTTATTTTGGATTTTATTTTAGTCCACATATAAATGGGCCTGAACTAGGCTAGGTTTTGGAATTTGACACCTGAAAAGAATTGCCTGAATCTTTCTCATCTTTACTCTTCCTGATTCTTCTCATTTTCTTTATTCTTTTCTCTTCTAAGTGCTCTACTATTGCCTTATCTTTTTTTCGCATTTTTTCTCCTATGTTGCTAGTTTACCAAAGCAATTGTGCAACATCAATTTGGAATCAGAGATCTTTGTTTCTCATCTCTCCTCTTCTTGATTTCTCTCTCCAAAATCCATAGGTCTCATATCTTCTAAATCAGAGTGTTTGACATAGATGGCTCAATCATTTTGATGTACATGGGGAACTCAAAAAATTGGTAGAGTACATGGGGGAACTTGAAGGCAGAAAAGAAAGAGAACTAACAGCAGATTACATTTAACAAAAAGCAAAACAAAATGGAGGACTGCATTCAAAATAAATGAAAAAGGGAATTTCATTTTCGATAAAACCTTGAACTATACAATCAAGTGTTTATTGCTTGCCAAGAATCTTATTCTACAAATTCTCAGGAAACAGATCATTCAACAAGAAGATTTTGGTTTTTCTGCATGTGAAGTCTCATATCACCTATCCATGTTTCCAAGCAAATTAAAACACAAACATAAAAGGTACTGAATAATACAATTATATTATAAGCCAGAAAAAATGTCAAATTTTAAGCTAATATATAAAGAATTCATTTAAATGACACTCTTCTGGCAATATATCAACCCAAAATGGAAATTTGACCAGAACATTTGATTGAGTTATACCATCATTATCAATATCATATTATATTCATATTACATCATCTTGTATCCTCTGATCGACTGGTCCTGGATCAAAACGTAACATGAGGTTAATTATTTTCCCTTCCTCCAATTAATATATTTATATTTATATACCATTATTTTATCATCTTGTATCCCCTGACTGATCATGGATCAAAAGGTAACAAGGTTAATTATTTCCCCTCCTTCAGTTAATATATTTATATTTATATGCCATTAACCAAATAAGGTTTAGCCTAGTTATCACAGTTAAGAAAATCTAAGGTGAGACTCACCAACAAATTATCAAACCCATCTATTTTTATAAACTAACTGTTAGATTTATCACTCTGATCATAAACATCATGCATACAGAATTTCAAGTTTTTATTATCCTAGATGAAAGATCCACAATAATTTGAGATAATTTGGGTTGTCCAACTCAATAACTAGCTTTCAAGGTATGATTATCCCAAGGTCATATTAATTGGTACTAAAGCGAACCAGCACTTCTCCAAGTTGCAGTACTAGTGCCGCTAGTATTGCAATGTTCACCCAGGACTACAAAAAAAAAAAAAAAAAAAAAAAAAACCTAGCAAACATCTATTCTAGTGCAAAAGCAACCTGCCATAATTGCTGAGACTGCAAAATATGGCGGGATGTTATGATCCCAGTTCGCAAGGTATGAAACTTGGAGCCAACATAGAGAGTTTCGACTTTAAATTTGGCAAACGTGAGCTTTCTGTCCCCAACAGTCAACTTTTGAGATGCAGTTCCCCCAAAGTGATATCACAAGCAAATCAGGTATTAATACGTATTTCATCTATAATACAACCATTTTGCTCATGATCATATTTAACAAAATATTCAGTTACAAATAACTGTGTAGATGGAGATCATTTGACTATCTAATCAACTCGAAGTTTGGCATGCATGATCTATATGAATAGAAGATAAATCTAAAAGCAGTTCTGAAAAATATCAACAATCACAGAAGTTATAGGAATGCAAAAAAAATTATGTAACTAAAATATGTATAGGTTGATTGTGACCTCATATATATTGGAAAACTAAAACTCAACTAAGAAAGACAATAACTATTTCCTTTCTTCCTAGTAGAACATAATATTTTTGATTTGCTTTGTAGGGTGAATGCTGGGATCCATAGATCATTGAGGACAATAGTAGAGCCCCATCTTTTAATAACTTCGCAATCTCAACTGTATCAACAATTGAAATTCAAAATATGTACAGTGAAAGGGAAATAATCTCAGTGTTAGAGAAGTGAAATTTGTTGAGGCATAAGCCTTAGACAAAAAATATCAGCATGTAGACTTAAATGAATTAATAAGCAAATGATGTGAATGCTCAAGAGGGGAAAAACCTTTTCATCCCTTCAAGTTAGATATATAAGTTTGACACCTCAAAAGATTGGTGATAAACAAAGTGATATTGAGATCAAATTAAAGATAAGACACAACCAAATTATGCTCAAGAAGGTTGGATATGTAGTAAATTCTAATCAAATTGAATAACAGGGCACAAGAAATATTCTTTAAGGGCAATGCTGAAGTATAAGCTACTGATCTAAAACTCTCGATATCAACAAAGATAAGGTAATCGACAATAAAATGGTTTAATGGCAATGCATCAACATGAACACAGGCCAAACATGCCATATCTGTTAAATCTTTGGCTTAAAATTTACAATTAAACATTTCTAGTGATAAAATCTTTACACAAACAAATTACCTGCAATGAATGTTTCAAGGATTCTTTTCCAACTCCCAAATAATCAACAATGCTCATATCTAATATCCCTTTTAGCCAAAATTTACACAAAACTTCTTCAAAAGAGGAACAGTTGTTACAATCAAATAGAACCATTTCCAAGAAGAGATAAAATGGGAAAAAAAGACATTGTAAAATAATTTAAAAAATAAAATGTTGGATTATCATATCATTAAGCATTAACAAGCTAAACCCACAAATAAAAAACAATTAACCCAAATAGCAAAAAAACACTGCAAAGAAAATGAATACCACCATATATAAACGTCAAATAAAATTCAATTAAAAAAAACCTAGTGTATTACAATCAATTGAAATGAAATTAAGAAGAATAGAAAATTTTCTAATCAATATAATCACCGATTAAACTATCAGTGATCATAAAAGCCCCTCCATACCTGGAATAGTAGCCTCTGTATAACCTTTGAAACGGCAGGTCGTTCTTCTGCAGAATTGGAGAAATAGAGAGAGGGAGAATATTTTTGGGTGGGAAAATTTTAGTGCAGTAGAGAGTGAGACTCAGATATTTGTCAAACACGCGTATTTGAGAGTGTGAGTTTGAAGGTTTTTTTATTTTGCGCGAATTACAATTTAGTCCTTATTTGACTAAAATTATTAAATTGTACCCTTCATTTTTTTTTTTTTAAACCATCGGTATTCGGATCATGTTATTAGGGACGCCTAATTGGACTCGGAGGCATAATTAAGACTCCTCACCTCTCCTTGTAAGTATATTCAGTGGGGATCAAATTCGAGAGCTTTTCATATATTTAGCCTGTGTTGTCAACTGAGCCACAACCTGTAAGTATTATACCAATTATTTTTAATGACTAGTTTATCTCCTAATTTTAATTTCATTGAAATATTTAATCCTTCAATAAAAAATTATATAATTTTTGCTGCTAAATACCCCTAATTTTATTTCCATATTTCATAAGTCGATTCAAATATTTTCCCAATCGCTTCCTCATATAGTTCTTATGAATATCAAATAATATTCAAAAAAACACTTGATGAAAGTTAATGTTAAAATATGTTTTTGAACATAAGAATTAAATAATTTAACGGCAATTAAATAATTTTTAACAGTTAAAAAATTATTTTATACTGCCTCTCATGAGCTGACTATACTCAATTATTCTATACTTAGCGTAAATATGTGAATTGTGAAAATGGAATTTATAAGGTGGGTTCTATTACTGCAGGATTACGAATTTTAGATGGATAATTTTAAAACATAAAACTAAGGAATTGAAAAGCAATTTTTCTAATTCATTTCCTAATATGCTTCAAAATTCTTAAAATGCTCTCTCTTACCATATGATTATTTATCATAATTGACACCTCCAATCAGTTGTGACTAAGAGGTCTTGGAATCTTTTTTGAAATTTTAATAATCCACATGTAAATATTATTTTTGACTCAAATTGAATCTAAATAATTGAAATGACCAAAATAATTGTTGAAAATAAATATATATTTCAAGTTCTATTCGATTTAGTTTAATTTAATTCATTTTACTTCCATTCAAAATTTCAAAATCTTTTATATAAAAATCAAATTGACCCAAAATAATTTAAAAAAATTAAAAATCTTCAAACCAAACCAAATTGAATATTTTAAACTTGTTTTACTTTTCAGCCATTTAAGGAAAGAAAATCAAATTGAATTGGTCGAACTGTGGTCAAACTGCTTAACTTGTACTAACTCGATTGGTTGGCACTAATTTTTAATATTTTTAATTTTTTATAATTACTTTATTAATATTTTTATAACCCATTAGGTGAACCATTAATCAACCGGTTAAATCAATGACCTATCCATTCGGAACAACAAAGTAATGAACATATAATTAACATTGAAACGGATACAGTCCGCATAAAGCACACTAAACCTTAAGATATGAAGTAACTCGATCCTAGGCTCTCTTAATTCCAAATAATGTCCCAAAATATTATCCTATCATCATAGTCAAAGCTAAGTAAGATGGATTGGCTCACGAGGATGATCAACTTTTTTTGTCATGTAAAGTCCATAGATCCTTATCATTCTTATCATATGCAATAGTGGTCACTAATTATCTTACCAATATTGGTCATTAATAATGTCCCTAAATATTATCCTATCATAGATCACTAGCAAATCTTGTTTAACTCTGATCTAGTGCGTTTGGGGATCGGGCACATGTTTTTCCATTTTGACAACGCCTGATAGCTTGAGGAAGATATCACATGGTGAAACAAGGGTGGTAGAATAATTTTTTTCGGATTCATGATAACTAAAAGAAAAGAATGCTTAGTCGAATCTTAGAAACAACAGGTTCTCTCTTAAACGTAAAGTTGGCTAATATGCATCAACAAGAGGAGTTGAGATACTGCAAACAGGCCAAAACACATGAACACTAAATTCTTTCATTGGTGTATTAAGGGAAGACAAAAGGCGAATAGAATTGAGGATTTGCAAAATGAAGCCAGTGACTGGATTACTAGGAAAAATGACATGGAAGATATTATTTTGAATTATTTCATGAGGAGGATACTTGCAAAAATTTGAGTTTGGTTGGAGAGTGTCTCATGCAGATATTGTATTCTTTTATTGCTAATGAAGAGTTCAAAGCGATAGTGTTCCAAATGCACCCTGATAAATCACTAGGTCCAGATGGTTTAGACCTAGTATTTTTTTTTTTAAGTTTTGGCATGTGGTGGTGAAGGATGTTATTGAAAGCTGTAAGCTTTGGCTGCATTTAGGTACTTTTTCTACTTCTCTCTTTGATACTTTGGCGGTTCTTATCTCTAAAAACAGTAAACCAAAGTCTTTAAAAGACTACAGACCAATTGCTTTATGTGTTTTACTTTATAGAATTATTTCTAAAGTTTTGAAAATAGGCTTAAGAGAGTTTTACCTCATGTTATTTTAGGGAGTTAGCCCGCTTCTGTATAAACTTATTCAGGATAATATTTTGGTAGCTTTTGAGGTTTTACGTACTATGAAGGGTAAGACTAGGGGGAGAAGGTATGGGTGCATTGAAAATTGATATTTTTAAAGCTTATGGTATGGTTAATTGGAAGTTTCTCAAGGATATGACGACAAGTGTGGGTTTTTCTATTAAATGGGTGGGATGGATGATGCTTTGTGTTACTAGTATCAGGTATTATGTCTTGTATAATGGGGAACCTATGGGCCTGATTATTCCTAAGAGAGGGCTTCATCAAGGAGATCCTCTTTCACTTTATTTATATATCATGTGTTCGGAATGTTTGCCTTTACTTTTCAATAAAGTGGAGCGTAGAGGAAGTTCATATGAGGTGTTCATGAGTTTCTCATTTACTATTTATAGACAACTCTCTTTTCTTCTTCAAAGTCTCTGAGAGGAAAGGTTTGAAGTTTAGAAGTATTTTAAGGAGTATAAGAAAGTATCAGGGCAACCTATTAATTTCAACAAACTAGGTATCTTTTTTAGTCTTGATGTATCTGGTCCTAATAAAAATAGAGTTTCTGATATCCTAGGTGTTCATAGTCACCTAGGAAGTGGTAAATATTTGGTCTTCCTTCTTTGGTTGATTCCAATAAAAAGAAAATGTTTAATTACCTTAAGGATAGAGTTTGGATTCGTATCAATTCTTAGAATAATAGGTTTTTTTATCTAGAGCAAATAGAGAGATTTTCTCAAATATATAGTTTAGACTCTTCCTTCTTATTGTATGAGTGTTTTATACTCCATTTATCTTTATGTGATGGATTTAAAAAATTATGAATTCTTTTTGGTGGGATTCTAAAGGAGGGGGAGGTAAAAGTGTTCATTGGTATTCTTGGGATAGAATGTTCCAAAGAAAATGGGTTAGGGAAAAGGATTTTTGTGACCTTCATCATTTTAATTTATCCATGGTAGGTAAAGAGGGGTGAAGATTAATTTTTAAGCCCAACACTCTTACTTTTCTTATTCTTGAAGCTAAATATTTTTCGAGGGGGATTTTTCGTTTGCGTCTTTAGGGAGCAATCATAATTTTACATGAGTATCTTGTTATCTAGGGATGTCTTAAAACATGGAGTTAGATGGAGAGTAAATTTTAGCTAGGTCTGATTCTTAGATCCCTAAGGAAGATTCTTTTATACTGGAGGATGGGGTCCATTGAAGCTTGGTTTAAGATTCAAAGATCTTATATGTGAAGATATGACTGGGTAGGATTTTTATAAAATTGTTGATTTTTTTTTGTTAGAGACATTAGAATTATTCTTAAGATTTCTTTGAGTATAATAATAAGGAGGACAATTTAATTTAGCATTATGATAAGAAAGGCATGTCTAGTATTAAATCAGGTTACGAGAAGTTGATTGGTGACTATTGGAGCAAAAAATTGTCATTTGAACATTCCTCCTAACATGAGAATTTTTGTGGAGGGTTCAGAGGAATTTTCCTACTAGTCTCAAGCTCCGTGAGAGAGGAGTTCGAGTAGAGAGAGCTTGTTGGCTTTCTAGGTTGGATGAGGACATTGATCATATGCAATTTAAATGTCAAAAGGCTACGGAGGTGTGGAGAAAAAGTGGCTTAGCTATTCCTCATATATATATATATATATATATATATATATATATATATATATATATATATTTCTTTTTCTAACTTTTTTGCTTAGATTTTACGAATAAATTCTGCTATTGATAGTCAAAAACTTGCTTTCATTGTATGGTCACTCTGGAATATTACCAACAATTTCATTTGGCGAAACTAAACCCAAAATGAAAACTAGATCATTACCTTTTCATGTCATCTTCTTTAGGAATGGAACACAGCTTTAAGCCTTGTTTTTCACCAACCGTTGGTTTGTGCGCAAGGGTCTGGTATGAGTCCTATGTGGGGATTCATTAATGCTGCAAGCTGGCATGCTTCATAGATGGAGTGATTTTTCATAAATTCCATTTGGTTAGTCTTAGTATTATCTTCAAAGATGCTAAGGGTTAGTTTTAAAGGCAATTTTTGGTTTTTTGGACAGCTATAAGGATCCAACTCTTATCGAGGTGTTGGCTCTTTGTTCTTGATTATCTTGGGTTACAAATAATCTTTTTTTCTTTAGGTTACATTTATATAGAATGTCAATCCATCATTCATGCTTTAAACTCTTCTTCTTTTAATTTTTATGAATTTGCTATTGTAATAAATGATTGTAAGTCGATATTAGCTTTCATGTATAATGTTACTATTAGATGGATTAGGAGACAAGTGAATGTAAGAGCTCATTTGGTAGCTAGAGCTTCCTATAACTATGCTCATTTCCAAGTGTGGGAGTCAGTTACACATAATCTGTTACCTTTCTATACTTGTTAATGCAAGTCTATTGGTAGTTTGCTTTAAAAAATCATAGTCAAAGTTAAACAAGATCGATGATTGTCAAGGATGATAAACCATTGTTGTCATTTTAAGTCCATACATCTTGATTATCTAATCAAATAAAATATTGGTCACTAATTATCATATCAATATATTCCCTGAATAGTTCCACGTAATTCTAATTCTCATATATACATCCACATGTAGTTATTAACAAATATAATTCGCTCGTAACTAAATGGCAAATCATATGTGTAAGATTCATATAACCATATACCCATATATGATGTTGTAAAAGTGGGAGGGTCAAATACCTTGATATGGATCCATTGGTGCTTCCTAGTGGGCTTGGATGTGTTCTTATCCTTTGTTGCTTGTTTTGGTCTAATTAATATGTAAGGGATATGGGCTCATAGTGTTTATTTAAGTTGTTTTGGGTTGGTTTTATGATGCATGCAATCTGCCCAATATCTAGTTGTTTGTTTTTGGTTGGAAATGACTTTATTTTGTGTTTTAGAGTTAAGCCCATGTGTTTTGGCCCTAGGGCAGCCTAATTAGATGCTCTTCTTTAGGGTTATGTTTGTTTAAGGCATATAAATAGCCTCCTTAAGATGTAAAACGAGATTTTTGGCATAATTTGAATCAAAGGCAGAATTGTTCATGCTCTTACATGTTCTTCTTAATTAGAGTGATTGTGAGAATTTGCTATCCTCTAATTGCATCAAGAATTAAGGTAAACTTATCAATTCATTTGTGGCGTTTATCTTGTTCTTTGCTCGATTATTGGTGTTACCGTTTCATTATAAACGTGGGGTGCCATAGAGCGTTTTAATCTCGATTATTGGTGTTTCCGTTTCATTATAAACGTGGGGTGCCATAGAGGCGAACTTACATCTCATTCCTTTGATTCCCGATCCCGGTTCCTTATCATACCTACCTCTTGCAGTGCAGCGAATGAATAACCTCTCACCTTGCATTACCAATTTGTTGACCATAGAAGCAATCACAATCTAACGAACTGCTCCTATTGTCCACAGTTTAAAAGCCCCTTTTGTTTTCATGATGTGAATGAGAGAACAATCAAATTATGAGAGAGTTTTATGTTTCTGTCTTTTTGTGATAGCGATATTGGAGAACGTGTTCTCCTACTCTTTTATTTTAGTTGGATTGTCATTGGTTGGAGTAATCCTACTAAAACTCAAACTTTCTAATTGTAACCAACCAGAATTATATTTAAACTTATGTAAATACTAATAATAATTAGACGCATTAATTATTATTAATGAACCAGGGTTAAAAAACTAGTCATGGGCATACGCATATCCGTACATTAATTTCAACATCTTCCACTCGCACATAACGAGACTTGACCCACCCATAGCTAGACATTTATTCTCAGTAGATAGACCGTGCGACCAACATACTTCAAGAGTTCTTTGCTATACACTTGTAGAGATATAAAGCATCTTGATAAAGAAAAAAAGTCTTCAGAGCAGAAAAGTATGCATTACCCTAAATTATTTATTACATTTGTTGTTACCATCGATCTCATAACATATTTTATGTTCACAATTACTTTTACGTATAAACATAATTGGTCGACCTGTGAACTTGAAACTTAAATGTGACTGCAGAATAATCTTTCCTTCGAATTAATTATCTCGATTATAATTCAACTTGCCTTTTTAGAAATTCTCCATATAATTGCATTAATCATGATTTTTGGCAACACTCTAAGATAGCAATCACTGAATTATATCTCAAGAATCAGTCAAAAGTAATAAGAGTATTGGTTTAGAGAACTGTTATTCTCAAAGAGTCTCACATAACCAACTGTTGAGATCACTTACCTTGACAACTCATTTGGTCATTGTCCCGCACACATGGTATGACATACATGTCATGATATTATTATTTCTCCTTTCACATGGAGTGCACATCTACTAAAACATAGATTTAGTTTTCAACACTATGCAGAAGATAGTTCAGACATACTCAATGTCTAACTTGAGTTCACTAGTCTACTCAATACACCTAAGAACTTACATTTGGCGACAAGACAGATTTCAGTATATTTACAAATAATTGTAGCTATCATGTTATGTATATCTCATTTCTCAAAATGGGTCAACTTGTTTGTTTTTAAGCACAAGCTCTTCTAATTATCACTCAGACAAATTTGCTTAAAAGTAGTCTTAACTTTGTTTATCACATAGGTAAACAAAGATGATTATCCATGAGAAGAAGTTGATCATATATCTGTCTAACATGCTTTTAACAAACCAATAACAGTAAACGTATAAAAAACATTCACACTCATGTATGTATAAAATAATCAACATTTCTTATCATTAATAAAAACAGGTGAAAAATGTCAAAAAGCTCAAAAACAATAAAATAAAAAAAATACTTTAAAATCTATGCAGTCCTTGAGATTTTGTAAGTTCTTTGAATATATCTCTAGGCACAGGTTTGATCAATGGATCTGCCACCATTTCACGCATAGATATGTATTTCATATTCACCTCTTTGTGTGTAATCATGTCTCTTACAAAAGTGTATTTTATGTCAATATGTTTGGTCTTATAGTGAAATTTTGGATCATTAGTGTAAGCTATTGCTGGTTGACTATCACAGTTAATTACAACTGTTTTACTGATGGCATCAATACATAAATGTTCCAAAAATCTCTTCAACCAAATCGCTTCTTGTACTATAGCCGAAAATGCTACAAATTCAACTTCCATTGTGGACAATGCTATACATGATTGTTTCTTGCTACTCCAAGATATGGTGCCATTGTTAAGCAAGAAAACAAATCCAAAAGTTGAATTTCTCTCATCCACATCTCCTACCTAATTGGCATCTGTATAGCTTCTCAATTGCAAATTAACACCTTGATAACATAATGAATAGTCTATAGTACCTTTAAGATATCTTAATATCCTTTTAAGTGCTCTCCAATGTGTTGGACCTGGATTGGATTGATATCTACTTACCATCCCAATGGCAAAACAAATATCAAGTCTTGTACACATCACTACATACATCAGACTTCTAACTGCATTTGCATAGGGAACTCTCTACATTTTATCTTGTTGTTCTAGAGTCTTGGGGCATAATCTCCAACTTAGGTTATCACCTTTGGTAATAGGAGTATCTACAGTTTTATAGTCACGCATATTGAATTGTTTAAGAAACTTCAAAACGTATGCCTTTTGTGAAAAAGACAATAATTTTCTCAAATGATCCCGTGAAATCTTAACTCATAGGAGATACGCAGCTTCACCTATGTCCTTTATTTCAATGTTGGACGATAAACAATCTTTGACATGAGTTAGATACACTAGGCCATTTTCAACTATTAATATGTCATCAACATATAATGACATAACGATAAATTTTTCGTTTGATCTTTTTGTGTAAACACAATGATCTTTGTCAATCATAGAAAAACCATTCGATATGATTGTTCCATGAAAATGAATTATACCATTGTCTAGAAGATTGCTTAAGACCATAGATTGACCTTATCAATCTACAAACCTTGTGTTCTTGGTCTTCTTTGATGAAACCTGTTGGTTGTACCATATAGATTTCCTCATCCAATTCTCCATTGAGAAAACCAGTCTTTACATCCATTTGATGTAATTCTAGATAAAGATTTACTATAATTGCCAAAATTAACCTTATAGAAATAAACCTCACAACAGAAGAAAAAGTTTCTTCATAGTCAATTCCTTCCTGTTGAGTATACCCCTTTGCAATGAGACGGGCCTTATACCTCTCGATGTAGCCATAAGCGTTTACACTTCATTTTGAGAACCCACCTGTTCCCAAAAGCTTTATGCCCTTGTGGAAGATTTACCAATTGCCAAACATGGTTTGAGATTATAGACTCCATCTCCTCTTCCATTGCTTTTATCCATTTATCCTTAGCAAGACATGAGAATGCCTCTTTAGCACTCTTTGGTTCCTCATCATTTTGTGGTGTAATCATGAAAACCTCATTAATGCCTTCGACCACAAAATGTCAACGAGGAATGTTTCCACAATTACTATGTTTTAATTGAGATTCTTAAAGGACATTTTCATCAAGATCCATAAGATTCCCACTCAAACTAGGGATCCACTAACATCCTTGTAGGACTTGGATCTTTACTCCCACTTAGACTAGGATCACTCTCATTCAGACCTATTGGTGGGTACATGTTATCCACCAATATCCTCCCACTCGAAGGAGGTGATCCAATTGAATCTTGATCTAAGGTCTCAAAAAGAGAAAGAGTATGATGTAATTCATTCTACTTAGGAAAATCGTTTTTTAAGAAGGTGAATTTTGTGATTCAAATTCAGTTATACCTCCATTCTTATACTTTTATATGAAAACATACCCTTTTGATTGTTCAAAATATCTCAAAAAAAAAAAAAAAAAACCTCTTTTTACCTCTCGAGCCTAATTTCTTATATTTATGAGAAGTGTCATGAACATAGGCGGCACATCCCGAAGGTTTTAGGATGCTTAAGTCAAGTACTCTACCTATCCATAATTCATATGGACTAATTGATTTTGTGGGTACACGGTTGAGCACATACGTGGCTGTTAGTAAAGCATCACCCTAAAAGGCGATAGACAAATTAGTTGAGCCATCATTGACCTAACCATTTCAAGAAGCGTTCGATTTCTTCTTTCCCCTACACCATTTTGTTACGGTGTCCTTGGAATATTCAACTGATGTTCTATTCCATTTCCATCACATAATTGTCTGAACTGATCAGACAAATATTCCAGACCACGGTCAGTTATTAATGCTTTGATTTTCTTGTCTAGTTGATTCTCAACCAAGTTGATATAATTCTTAAGGCATTTTAAAACTTCAAATTTATGTGAAATCAAGTAGACATAACCAAAACATATATAGTCATCTATAAAGGTGATGAAATCCATACTGTGCCCTAACATTCATCAGACCACAAATATCAGAATGAACTAATCACAGTGGTATGGTGGCTCTAGTTCCTTTTCTGAATGGTTTTCTTATTGTTTTTCCTACTAGACAATGTTCACATGTAGACATTTCTACCTTATTTACATTGGCTAAAAGACCTACTTTTGCTAAACGATCCATTCTTTGTTTACCAATATGACCAAGTCTAACATGCCATATTTCTTATAATTTTGTGAATTTATAAAAAGAAAAAACTAACATTAGAATTCGTACTTTAAACAATATCCAAAATAAGAAAATTATCCAAAATATAACTAGAACCATAAAACGTTATTCCCAAACACAAACGTATTGAACTATTATGCAAATACCAATTGAATCCTAGTCTAACCAAGACAATAACTGAAATCAAATTCCGTCAAATCTCTAGAGCATACAAGACATCATGCAGGGGTAGGGTCTGTCCACACGCAAATATAATTTGCATGTGCCAATTCCCTTCACTTCAATGCGTGCATTATTTCCTACATAGATCCATCTTGTCCCTGTAGATAAATGACAAAAATTCATGAAGGCTTCTAGATCCCTCGTCACATTGCTCCTGAATCTACAATCCACAATGGGTGGTACTCTATTAAAAAAATAGAACTGGCAACAGAAATTTCACTCACACATGAGTAAATAGCTTGTACTTTGTTAGGCGCAGTGCAGTCCTTAGCATAATGGCCCTCATTGCCATAGTTGAAACATTTGACCCTCACAATATTTTTCTTCATTGCACGCTTATTTTTTTCAGTTATATTTCGCTTAGTCCTCTTTACCCTTTAAACCTGCTTTTCCTTGCCTTTTGCATTAACTCACTTATACTTCTAACCTATAGTCCCATATGGACTAGATCCAAACACATGTGCCACTACACTTGATTGCATAGCATTAACTCGATCAGCTTCAAGTTCTAAATGTCATGAAGCATCATTAAAGGTGTTGATCATCTCATTATGCGTTAGGTGCATCCTCATATGCTCCCAACTTTCAGGCAAGGAACAGATAACAACTTAGATCTTTTATTCCTCAGTCAGTATATGACCAGCATCATGTAACTCACTTATCATATTGGATATTTCTCTTAAATGTCACTTCATTGTGTGTTCAGGATGCTCATTATAAGTGTCAAAATTGATAGTGAATGACCAAAGTTTTGTGACGGACTCACCTTCAAACTTGTTCCTCAAAGCTTCCCACAGATCCCTAGTGAATTGAAAACTTTTGAATTCCTTCATGATGTCATCATCCATTGCACTTAGCATTGCATATGTGCTAAGGAATTCTTTTTTTTTCAAGCTACATAAGTATCATGGTGCCGCCTATGCTGATCCGTGTTGCCTTCTTCAGGTTGTTCCATAATTTCATTCAAAGGTTCAAGAGCCTCTTGCTCTTCCAGCATATATTGGATTTCTACACTCCATATCTCATAGTTATCACCATTCAATTTATTTACTTTGTTAAGTTCAGCAACTATACTCTTCGAATTAGTTACTTTGTTAAGTTCAGCAACTATACTTGTCGAAGCAGTTGCCATTTGAATAGAAAGAAAGTCTATATATATTGACAATATTTACACGCTCTTATTAATATTTATACATACATGATAAACTATTGTTTTTGCACCTAATTGCACATACTAATAATAACTCACATTATACTTAGAATCAAAAAGTCACTATGTTTTCAATCATCATCAATATATAACATGAGATAATATTAGTATTGCAAAAATTAGCAAAACATAATGAATAAATAATAAATAACAATTATCCTAACAAAGTTCCATTGCAAACTATAAATAGAATAATTCTAATTTCATATTTCTAAAGAAATATAATAACGTCATTCACAAAGAATCAATTATAAATCCACTACTAACTAACCAATCTTTTTTTTTTTGAAAGAGAAACCTCAATGGTATTAATTTGAATAGAAAGAAATCAATTCTTGTGAATGACACTCCACTCTCGAGAGCAAGCATATTTGTAAGCTGCCCTAACAAGGGTATGAGCACCTACAATGGCTTGTTTCTGACACCATCTAATAGACACATTAGATCTACTAACAAGCATGTTTTTACAATCCTGAATAATAATGCCAAATTCAAAAAGGTCCTAAGCATTGGAGTTTAAAGCGAAAAATAAGGCTTGAAAATCAGTATATATGCAACCATAGGAAAAATACATGTCTTGAATCCATATTAAGCACCTTGTCAGTGCAATAACTTTAACTAGGAAAGGAATTTGGTAACTATCATGAAGGCTTGATATTGTGCCCATGAACTCTCCTTCGTCTTATAACACAGTTCTAAAACTAGTCATGTGAAGCAAGCTAAACACAGCTCCATCACACAATAACTGGCAACCTATTGGATGAACAGCTCCAATGCCTTTGACTGATTTGCTTAGGTGGCCATCTGAGAATACTGATCTCTTGCCTCCTGCAAGCATTTCCAATCTTGCACTTGGCCATGGATAGCATGAACCACTAAGCTTGGATTGCACGGGACCTACTTCCAGATCCACTTGATCCTTACGTTCCATACTTTCCATAGAGCTGTAATGATTTGAAAATGCAATCCTTGTATTGTAAGGAGAAGACTTGCATCAAAAAATCATTAGTCAAAACAACAGATTGTGGAACACTAATGCCCTTCTCACGCCAAATCTCCATCACTATTGGACACCTTAAGAAAAGATGTACTACATCCTCTTCCCCTTCACACCAACTACAATTCCCAGGAATATGGAGACCCGTGTCACAAGTCTAACTCTCATTGGCATAG
This sequence comes from Jatropha curcas, assembly GCF_041381405.1. Lineage (NCBI taxonomy): Eukaryota > Viridiplantae > Streptophyta > Magnoliopsida > Malpighiales > Euphorbiaceae > Jatropha > Jatropha curcas. The sequence goes on along the minus strand of NC_143158.1, from coordinate 9,517,392 downwards.
CCCCTCTTAACAACCTCCAAATAAATTTCTTTATCTTAGGTGGAGCATTTTCCATACTCTCCTCCATATATCTCCTCCCACATAATCTCCACCCCTAATTAAGTGCCTTCAAGCTAAAAAAAATATCCCGATTTTACCGTATAAATTCCTTTCCTCTCATAGTGGCAAATTATTTTTTCATCTTCCACACCATCACTAAAAGGAATATTTAAAATTGCTCTAATATCTTTGACGCTAAATAACTCTATTATCTTGGTAGCATCCTATTCCCTCTTATCCTTAAGCAATAAATCACACAATCTCATGGTAGGATCAATGAACTCCATCCCATCCTCAATAACAAAACTCCCATCCTTAGGCACTCAAGGATCCCTTCCTATTACAATTTTTTGCCCATTCCCTACTCTCCATTGATATCCTTGTTTTAATTTATCCCTAGCTAAAATGACACCCTTCCAAATAAAACTTAGGTTACTCCATAAAGGAGTATCTAGAAATCCCCCTTTTGGGAAATATTTTGCTTTGAGAACTTGAGACAAAAGAGTGTTAGAAGTAGTAATAAGAAGCCATCCAATTTTACATAGCATAACTATATTAAAATAATGAAGATCCATAAAACCCATACCTCCATCCTTTTTACTTTAGCACATTCTCTCTTATGAAAACTGATTAATACTACGACTACCTCCTCGCCCCAGCAGAAGGAATTCATAATTTTTTGTAATTCATCATAGAAAGTAAGAGGGATCACAAACACACTTATACAATAGGATGGCAAAGCTTGGGCTACCGACTTAAGGACTTCCTTACCCACTCTAGAAAGGAGTTTATTATTCCAATTATTAATATGTCCTTATAACTTGTATTTAATATAGTGGAACACTCCCCTCTTGTTCTTACCTCTTAGTGACGATAACCCAAATATCTTCCCTCCCCAAGCGAATTATGCACCCTAAGAAGACTGGAAATAGTATTTTTACTTGTGGAAGAGTATTAGCGCTAAAAAGAATCCCAAATTTTTGGAAATCTACTGCCTGCCCAAAAGCCTCCTTATATTCTCTAATAATATCCTTAACCTTGTTGCTTTCCCCGTCTGCTGCTTTGAAGAAGAAGAAAGAATCATCAACAAATAAAAGATGGAAAATCCTAGGACACCTACCCCCTGCCTTAGTTCCATGTGATAGAGATATACTATTAACCATGCATATGTAATAGTATAGCTATGAATGATTTTCTATTGACAATTATTTCTTTGTATTTAATTGGAAATTTGCATTAAATAAATGTTATTAGCATATGAACAATAATTGTGATTAGTACATTTTGTATGTATTTAATTGGACCAAGTAGAGAATGGATGTTTAGTACTGACTGTTAAACATATTCTCTAGGACATTAGAAATAATGTTTATTGTTCTTAATCTTGATTTATTTTAATATGAGCAAACATTGATTGTCTTGTGCTTTGATTCATTAAAGGGTGAGTTTCATTATTGGAATAATATTCTCGGTGAATTGGGCAAAGATATTTTGTGTTTGTGAAATATTAATTAATGATAGAATCCATGTCTCGGTTTAGAGATTGATGATGCACTTTAAGTAAGCTTATAAGGTTTCATAGTGTAAACCCTGCAGGTGGATATTGAATCCGACACATGAAATAAGTTGAGCGACAATCTTAAAGTTATATTGTGATTTAAATAAATTGTCAGTAAGTTATTTAAATGACAGCATCTGTAATCTTAACATGGGGAACATTATTTTATTATGTTGTGGAATAGTAAGATAAATAAGGAGTTCAGTCATGAGTTTTTAGTGGAATAATTCATGATTAATTATAATAAGAATATGTTGGTCTACATAGGTTCTTATTATAATTAGTAGCCTGATTTATTTTATTCCTGCGGTCCCTGTAGTGCCCTAATTATTTGGAAAGTTAAGGGTGTATTAAATAATAGATAAATTATTTAGTTTTAAAATAATTGATTTTATTTTAATTAAATAATTTTTTATTTAATTTATTTTATATTAAAAAATATCTTCCTATCGAAGAGAGGTTTTTTAATATAAGATTGGAAAACCCTAAGAATAAAAGGGACACACGTTATTCTATTCTCTGCCACTCAGAGAGTTCCAAAAGAGAGATAGTTAGGGATTACTGCAGAAGATCGTGGGTGACTCCAAGATCTCTGAAAAGAAGACCGGTGAGCGATTCTGCGCTTCAAGAGGTCAGTTTATTGATTTGTTCGATAATGTTTTTAGTTTGCCTCATATGGTTTCGATAAGGGTTGTTTCCGCTTTATACCCGCTCCCATCAATTGGTATCAGAGCCATACGAAACTGTATGATGGTGGCTATTTTGTCATGTTTCAATCGTGTATCTATTATCTGTTTTGATTGTTTGATTGGTACATGGTTAAGAGAGCTTCAAGAGTTTTTGAAGGACAGCAGCACAAAAGTGCAGTACCTGATACAAATTTTTTTTGAAACTGTAGTTTTTAATGGGCAATTAATATATATAAAAAAAAAGCATATATATATATATATATATTTTGGGTGTTGTTTCGATGAACAGGAGAGGGGCAAGAAAAGACAAAATTTTATTTTTGTTTTGAAGATCAGTAGAGGGGCAAGAAAAAAAAAAAAAAAAAAAAAAAAAGCCGGCCAGCAGCGTTAATGCAGGTTGAAGGGAAAAAGGGGCGGCGGCTAGGGCTTCTTCGTGAAGAAGAAGCTACTGCTTGCCAAATTTCCCTTCTGGTCCCTCAATTTGTTAAATTTTATATTTTGACCCCTGATCTTTAAGTTTTTATTTTTTGACCCTGGATCTTCTGTTTATTATATTTTAATCCCTGAATTTTAATTTTTTATATTTTGACCCAGAAAGTATCAGTTATTCCGTTTTAGCCCCCTGGAGTTATTTAAATTATAAAGTGACCCTGATTGTTTCTGGTATTATTAAAATTGCCTAGATGTTTTCCGATTTTTGCAATTTTGGCCCAATAGTTTCTGTTTTATGCAAAATAGTCCAAACAAGTTCTGAAATTTGTGAAATGGCCCAGAATGTTTCTGTTTTTGCAAGATAAACCCAGAATGTTTTAATTTATTTGCATAAATAGATCAGAACACTAAATTTTAACATTTTCAACCAAAAAAATGTTAATTTTATTTGCAAAATTGTCTTAAAAATATATTATTTTGCAATTTTGATTATAATTAATTTATTTTAATTATATGAATTAATTTGTGAGTGGTTTTTTATTACTTTCTAGTTGTAATTATTTGCATTTCTTCCCCATCGGAAGATGTCATGTTTTAATATAATTACTGAGCTAGTCTAATTTGTCTGTATTGATTTAACTCTCCATCTGAGTAAATTAATTAGTGACATGAATTAGATGTAATATTTTCTCACACATTAATGTTAATTTAAGAGGCATGTTATCTCCCATCGAGTAGTATGTGCCGGTCTTATCTAATTATAATATGCAAAACATGTGATTGGTTGAATTCTCCCATCGAGGTTGCTATTCATGAATGTTGTGAATGTGTATTTTTTTTTTGAATTGTGATATCAAAGTTGTATATTTGCAATTTGATTTATTCAATGTTTATTATTGATATGCTTTTTTGTTTAATGCATGAAATAGAAATGGCATCATTCAGTCCCCTTGCAAACATCTTAACCCAAAACAAACTTGAGGGTCCAAACTATGTTGACTGGAAGAGGAATTTGGACATTTTGCTTACTGCTGAGGAGTATAAGTTTGTGCTTACTGAAGTTTGTCCTGAAAAACCCGGTGAGGGTGCCTCTGAGGAGGTCACCAGAGCTTACTAGAAATGGGTTAAAGCTGATGAGATGGCGCGATGTTACATTTTGGCTTCTGTGTCAAATGTTTTGCAACATCAGCATCAGAAGATGGACACAGCTTTTGACATGCTCGAAAATCTCAAGGAGATGTTTGGAGATCAAACTAGTGCAGCAAGGCAAAATGCACTGAGGGAGATTCTTACTTCCAAAATGGAGGAGGGAACTCCAGTTAGAACTCATGTCTTGAAGATGATGAGTCTTCTGAATGACATGGAGGTTCTTGGTGCTGAGGTTGACAATGCTACACAGATAGAAATGATCTTGAACACTTTGCCAGCCAGTTTTCAGCAGTTTCGTTTGAACTATAACATGAATAAGATGGATTTCACTCTGTCTAAGTTGTTGAATGAGCTGGTGGCTGCTGAGACTATCATTAAGCAAGGAGCTACACCTGTTGTGCTTAATGTTGAGCGAGGTTCTTCTTCTGCCCAGAACAAGGGTAAGAAGAAGAAAAATGCTCACAAGACTAAGCCTAAAACAAGTGGTGCATCTACTAGTGCAAGTGTTGCTGTGAAAAAGCCTAAGGGTAAGTGTTTTCACTGCAAGCAACCTGGGCACTGGAAGTCACAATGTCCAACCTGGTTAGCCAAGAAAAAGCAAGGTATGTCTCTGTTTTATATGCTGATAGTTGAAACTTGTTTAGCGGTGTTGACTACACTCCAATGGTGTGTAGATTCTGGAGCCACTAATCATGTCTGCAATTCATTGCAGGGGTTTCAGGTAACTCGTCAGCTAAATAAAGGAGATGTAAGCATTTTTCTGGGAGATGGCACAGAAGTTGCAGTTCTAGCTATAGGAAATGTTTCTTTGAATTTTGAGAATAATAGAACTTTGTTTTTGAAGGATGTTTTATATGTACCTTCAATTAGAAGGAATTTAATTTCAGTTTCTAGTTTGAGCAAGAATGGATATTCGGTTTGTTTTAATGAATTTTATGATGATTCTGTCGTTATTAAATTTAGAAAACAAATGATATGTTCTGGCTCAATGATTGATGATCTTTTTATTCTCAAAGTTTCACCTGAATTGCAAATTCCTAATTCTGAAGTTAATAACTTTGATGTCATTGTTCCATTGAAAAGAAAACGTCCTATTGAATTTAGTCATACCTATTTGTGGCATTTAAGGCTTGGTCATATTAATTTAGATAGGATTTCTAGGTTGGTCAAGGATGGACCATTGAGTTCATTGAAAGTGGAGGCACTACCAACCTATGAATCTTGTTTAGAAGGTAAAATGACTAAGAGGCCTTTTCCTATAAAGGGTAATAGAACTAATGATGTACTTGAATTAATTCATTCTGATTTGTGTGGTCCAATGAGTGTCCAAGCTAGGGGTGGTTTTGAGTATTTTGTGACTTTCACAGATGATTACTCAAGATATGGATACATTTACCTGTTGCGCCGTAAGTCTGAATGCTTTGAGAAATTCAAAGAGTTTAAGGCAGAAATGGAGAAACGACATGGAAAATATATCAAGTCGTTACGGTCTGACCGTGGTGGCGAATACCTCTCTAGGGAATTCATTACTTATTTATCAAAACAAGGAATTACTTCACAGTTGTCTGCACCTGGTATGCCACAACAGAATGGTGTAGCAGAAAGAAGAAATAGGACTCTTATGGAAATGGTTAGATCAATGATGAGTTATTCAGATTTGCCCATTTCGTTTTGGGGGTATGCCATAGAAACGGCAGCATATATTCTGAATTTGGTTCCATCTAAGTCAGTACCTAAAACTCCCACAGAACTGTGGACTGGGCGAAAGCCAAGTCTAAGACATGTTCGGATGTGGGGTTGTCCAGCCCATGTGCTGAAAGGGAAAGCAGATAAGTTGGAATCAAAAACAGACTTATGCTTCTTTATTGGATATCCTAGAGGAACGAAAGGTGGTTTATTTTATAGTTCTCAAGATAAAACGGTCATTGTTAGCACCAATGCACATTATCTTGAGGAAGACTATATTAAAAACCATATTCCCAAAAGTCGATTAGCCTTGTATGAATTGAGAGGAGAAAATATACCAACTAGAACCTTTCCATTAGAACAACAACCTAAACCATCAATGGTTGGAGCTGACATTCCATTGCCTAGTCGTAGTGGAAGAAATGTTAGTCGACCAGTAAATCAACATCAGCCTGAATATTCAGTACCTAACATTTCACTACCACCTGAAAGTAGTGGGAGTTATGTAGAAACTGAAGTGGCAGCTGTTGATCCAAATATACAGGAGCACAATGTTGGGGCTTCTAACATTTCATTGCCTCCTGGTGATGACAGACATGTTGAAGTTCCAGAACATGATCAAGATGTAGTCCCACCAGTCATGGACTTGCCGGCTTTACAGCCACAGCAAAATGAAGGTGTGATTGCAGAACCTGTAGTACTTCGTCGTAGTGGGAGAATTAGACGACCACCGGTTCGATATACACTTTTGGGAGAAGCTTTTGATAGAATCCCTGAAGAAGTGAATATTGAACCTGTCTGTTACGATGAAGCACTACAAGATAAAGATGCTGATAAGTGGCTTGTAGCTATGAAATCTGAGATGGAGTCCATGTACTCTAATCAAGTCTGGGAACTTGTAGAACCACCTGAAGGGGTTAAACCCATCGGATGTAAGTGGATCTATAAGAAAAAGAGGGGTATAGACGGTAAAGTGCAAACTTATAAGGCAAGGCTTGTTGCGAAAGGGTTTACTCAGAAAGAAGGGATCGATTATGAGGAAACTTTTTCGCCGGTAGCCATGCTAAAGTCTATTAGAACTCTTCTATCCATTGCAGCTCATTATGATTATGAGATTTGGCAAATGGATGTCAAGACAGCTTTCCTAAATGGAAGTCTTGATGAATGCATCTATATGAAGCAACCAGAAGGTTTCATAAACAATGGACAAGAAAATTTGCTTTGCAAATTGAATAGGTCCATTTATGGGCTTAAACAAGCATCTAGGTCATGGAATACTTGTTTTGACCAGGCGATCAAAAGTTTTGGCTTTAATCAGTGTCATGATGAGTCTTGTGTGTATAAGAAATGGAATGGTAGTAAGGTTGTTTTTCTGGTACTATATGTGGATGATATTCTACTTATAGGGAATTGTGTAGGTATGTTGAATTCTGTCAAAGATTGGCTATCCCAACGTTTTGATATGAAGGATTTGGGAGAGGCTGCTCATATTCTTGGGATTAAGCTTATGCGAGATCGCAAGAAAAGGATGATTGGCTTATCTCAAGCACTTTATATTGATACCATTCTTGCTCGTTTCAGCATGCAGGATTCCAAGAAGGGTTTTCTTCCCTTTAGACATGGAATCACTCTATCTAAGGACCAATGTCCTAAGACACCTGAGGAGATAGAGAACATGAAGGCAGTTCCATATGCTTCTGCAGTTGGAAGCCTTATGTATGCAATGTTGTGTACCAGACTTGATATCTGTTTTGCTGTTGGCATGGTTAGCAGATTTCAATCTAATCCTGGGCGAGAACACTGGACTGCAGTCAAGCATATAATCAAGTACTTGAAAAGGACTAGGGATTATATGTTAGTTTATCAATCTGACGATCTTGTACCCATTGGGTATACAGATTCGGATTTTCAGACTGATAAGGACTCTCGGAAGTCAACCTCTGGTAATGTTTTTGTCTTGGGAGGTGGAGCCATAAGTTGGAGGAGTATTAAGCAAACTTGTGTTGCTGACTCCACCATGGAAGCTGAATATGTGGCAGCTTCTGAAGCTGCAAAGGAAGCTGTATGGCTTAGGAACTTCCTTATGGATCTAGGCGTAGTTTCTTCAGTGCAATTGCCTATTACACTTTATTGTGATAATAGTGGGGCAGTTGCAAACTCGAAGGAGCCACGAAGCCATAAAAGGGCAAAACACATTGAGAGGAAGTATCATTTGATACGAGACATAGTTCAAAGGGGAGATGTGATAGTGACAAAGATTGCATCGGAAAACAACCTGGCAGATCCTTTTACAAAAAGCTTACCAGCAAAGACTTTTGACAGTCATGTAGAAGGAATGGGAGTTAAAGTTATAGATGCATGGTTATGAGTCTAAGTGGGAGATTGATAGAGATATACTATTAACCATGCATATGTAATAGTATAGCTATGAATGATTTTCTATTGACAATTATTTCTTTGTATTTAATTGGAAATTTGCATTAAATAAATGTTATTAGCATATGAACAATAATTGTGATTAGTACATTTTGTATGTATTTAATTGGACCAAGTAGAGAATGGATGTTTAGTACTGACTGTTAAACATATTCTCTAGGACATTAGAAATAATGTTTATTGTTCTTAATCTTGATTTATTTTAATATGAGCAAACATTGATTGTCTTGTGCTTTGATTCATTAAAGGGTGAGTTTCATTATTGGAATAATATTCTCGGTGAATTGGGCAAAGATATTTTGTGTTTGTGAAATATTAATTAATGATAGAATCCATGTCTCGGTTTAGAGATTGATGATGCACTTTAAGTAAGCTTATAAGGTTTCATAGTGTAAACCCTGCAGGTGGATATTGAATCCGACACATGAAATAAGTTGAGCGACAATCTTAAAGTTATATTGTGATTTAAATAAATTGTCAGTAAGTTATTTAAATGACAGCATCTGTAATCTTAACATGGGGAACATTATTTTATTATGTTGTGAAATAGTAAAATAAATAAGGAGTTCAGTCATGAGTTTTTAGTGGAATAATTCATGATTAATTATAATAAGAATATGTTGGTCTACATAGATTCTTATTATAATTAGTAGCCTGATTTATTTTATTCCTGCGGTCCCTGTAGTGCCCTAATTATTTGGAAAGTTAAGGGTGTATTAAATAATAGATAAATTATTTAGTTTTAAAATAATTGATTTTATTTTAATTAAATAATTTTTTATTTAATTTATTTTATATTAAAAAATATCTTCCTATCGAAGAGAGGTTTTTTAATATAAGATTGGAAAACCCTAAGAATAAAAGGGACACACGTTATTCTATTCTCAGCCACTCAGAGAGTTCCAAAAGAGAGATAGTTAGGGATTACTGCAGAAGATCGTGGGTGACTCCAAGATCTCTGAAAAGAAGACCGGTGAGCGATTCTGCGCTTCAAGAGGTCAGTTTATTGATTTGTTCGATAATGTTTTTAGTTTGCCTCATATGGTTTCGATAAGGGTTGTTTCCGCTTTATACCCGCTCCCATCACCATGAACCCATCCCCTCTTTTTCAGCATCCTCAAAAAGCAACGAGAGACCCTCTGAGCATAAAATAAAAAAATATAGGGATAAAGGGTCTCCCTGACGCAAACCCTGCTAAGGAATAATAGGACCAACTTGCCTCCCATTATAGATAACAAAATAAGTAACAGAAGAAATACAAAGCATAATCTAATTCACCCATTGATCATTAAACCCAATCTTTCTATCATATTTTATAAGAATCCCCAATCAACTCAAACATAAGCCTTCATAATATCTATCTTAAGAGCAATTATTCCCCCCCCCCCCCTTTATCCCCAGTATTTTGTTTCATATGGTGAAGAATTTCAAAAGCAAGAATAACATTATCTTGAATAGATCTACCAAGAACAAAAGCTGATTAACTGGAGGAAATAAGCTTAGGGAGAATAACTTTTAACTGGTTTGCCAAGGCTTTAGCTATGATTTTATACATGACATTACAAAGAGCAATGAGAAAAAATTCTCTAATATTCTTAGGATTGCTTTGTTTGGGAATAAGCAAAATCGGGGTATCATTCAAAAAATCAGGAAACATACCTCTTTTTAACCAAGATCTGCAGCTTCTAGCTATATCTGCCCTAATAAGATGCTAGAATTTTTGGAAAAAAGCTGGGTTAACAACCCCGAGAATATGAGAGCGACCAATAGCTATATTCAAGTAAAGCTCCTTGAAATATTTCTGAATCACATTAAATAAACCTACCTCATCGTTCACCCACTCACTAATATCATTAAGCAAACCCTCTATTTTATTCACAGCCTTGCACCCTTTTAACCACAGTATGGAAATACTTGTTGTTTCGGTCTCCAAAGTTCAGCCAAAATGACTTTGATTGTTGCCATAATCATGTCTCCTCTTGCACAAGAAGCATGTTCCATTCTCGACGTAGTCCCTGTAACTCCTCATTATCGAGATTATCCCGTGCACTTTCAAGAAGAGCTGCTATAGCCCTCCTCCTTGACCAATTCTCTTGATTCTGTTCCTAACCCCACTGAATCAAACGATCGATACAATTACCCCTTTTTCCAACACCAGATCAGAATTCAAAGTCCACCCAACCTTCCTTCACAACCCACCCTAGGTTCTCCTCAAAGAACCATAAACTGTCAAACTGAAACAATCGGGTGCTTGATGCATAAGATTCATAATGATCATAAAAGAGAATTAGTTTATGATCGAAAACAGGGGACGAGAGGACTCTTGCATGGTCGTTAGCAAAATCCCTAACCATTGTTCTTTCCCAAAACAACTATCAAGCTTTTCATGAAATGTCACCTCATTGTTGCGATGTAATTCCCATGTAAAGTTGGATCTACGCATCGATATCTCAATAAGATTGCTCTCCTTTAATGCTTCTCTGAATCCTTGCATAAGAAATCATGGTTGTGGGTTTTTCCTCAGGACGCAGCACATCATTAAAATCACCCATACAAATCCGTGGCTTATTATCTTTAAGTGCAAGAGCAAGGATTAGGTTCCATGAACTACACCTCCTTCCTCTATTTGGAATACCATAGAATCATGTAAGTCGAACTTGGTATCCCTCATGCATGATATTACTGTCAAAAATATTATTAGAGAAGCCAATGATATGCACTACCTATCCCTGCTTCTAAAAAAGTGCCAGTCCTCCACTCTTACCTACACTACTAACTAAGAAACAATTCTTAAACCCAATCTGCCTTCCCACTTCCTATACCCTTGCTTCATGAACCAGGGTTTCTAATAAAAAAAATAAAATATGTTTTGAATTTCAAGGCTAATTGCTTGAAAACTCTAAGTACCCAGGGATTACCAAGCCACCGGCAATTCCAATATGGCGTTTTCATGGTGCTCGGCTGTCCTATTTATTGGGACTAGCTGTTGTCTTTATAGTTGTTCCTTCATGAGAATCCTTCTGGATAGAAACTTGTGAAGATGTTTTATTTTGCTTCCTCAGTCTTTTCTTTAAATCTTCTGGTTTATGCATGCCCTCCTCCTTCAACTAACCTATAATCTCACTAGCAAGTTGCATATTGATAACTTCTACATCCATGTTCCTTTGTCCCTCCTGTTAAGTATCATTAGTCATCGGTTCACCTCAGATTACATCATATTATCCTAAAACCCAGGATTCAAATGCACATGACTACCACTCCCTTCTCCTGCACCTATACTGTCCTCCATAACAATACTATTGCCCGAATCATCGTGAAGCCATCCACTCACTCTTTGAGATGCTCATCGTGGTGGCACTCTAATTTTATCATCCTAGGCAAATACCATATCTTCCTTTCTTATTGAAGATGTTGTTTGCAAACGCTATCAACATGTCCAAGCCTTCCACAGAGAAAACAAAATACTGAGATCCTCTCATATCGAGACAGCACAAACAGAGCATCTCCGCTTGGGGTAAAGAGTTTCTTTTTTCATCGCAAGGGTTGTCTCACATCTACCAGGACTTGAATGTGCATAAAGTTTGGATGCATCATAGCAAGAACCTTAGCATCATAGTCAATAAACTCCCATATAAAATTCTTAAGTAATTTTGCAACCAATTCCTATAAAAATCCAATAAGGATGTCATGTACCTGAACCAAGAACTGTACATGCTTTAAGGGAACTGTCATAGGGTCTTCTCTTCGTTCCAATTTATGTAAAATCAATACGTTTTTATTGAAGTGCCATAGAGCTCCTATTAGAACTCTTTCCACGTCAATCTCATTGAAAAACTGGTAAAGATATCTTTTTGCGCCTATGTCAGTGATTCCTACTCCCCCAATCGGGTGCCATAGATCAGAGAAGAGGTTTTTCATGGAGGTAAAATTTATTGGGTTTAGGGTATGAAAAATCCCTACAAGACAGAACTTATACTCATTGACTAGGGTTGGGTTTACTCCAGTAATGTGATAGCCATCCTCTTCTTCCTCCAACAAAGAGAGCGATTCCATAAATCGCTCTATAGGTCTGGGTAGGCAAGAAAACTTTTAGGGTTTTCGGGTGGCTAGGGTTATGGTTTTAAAAAAGAGAGACTCATGCTACCCAAAGCATAACGAAAACCATCAGCACCAATAACCAATCTTGACATATTAAGATTTCCTAAAAATGGACTAATAAAGTTTTTCAAAAAAAAAAAACTTATAACAAAAATTTTCTCCTAACAGGAATAGACTCCTCTAAAATCCTAGAAAGGTCGCTTCGCAATTTCTTTAGTGGTAGGGCCCACGGCCTTAATCTTGTAGCAACCTTGCTATGAAGCCCCACACCAGGGCAAGTGATCATTCTTATAAGGGATAATGTTATTTTTGGTGACCAAACTTGTCCCTTTTTTCTATTTTGGTGTCTGAACGGAAAATAATGACAATTGAGTGCCTAAACTTGCATATTTTTTCAATTTGGTGTCTCATGATAAAGTGGACAACTCGATTGTCTAATGGGACAAAGCGGGGCCCACATATGCCTACATGTCTGCTTATATGGCTGACTTTAATCCATTTCAGCTGTCCAATGTGGCATATATGATTAAATTACCAATTTATCCTCATTAACCTCAGCTTAAACACTTACTTGTGAAATCTCTAATAGACAATAAAAGTAAATACTTTGATCCAGTTTGTCTAAAGTTGAAGAAGCAATTCTCAAAAAAAAAAAAAAAAAAAGAAGTTGAAGAAGCAGGTGAAAGTTGTAAGGCGAGTGAAGGAGCAACTTATGAAACAATACCCAAATTAAGAATTGACTGCTCTATACATAATATGGCAAGAAAATTCAAAACTTTAATTTGACCAATATACATTCGATCTAATTAGGAAGAGAAAAATTCACATTCAGATATGAAAAAATAGAAAAAAAAACAAATTCTTTATTATTTATAACTACAATGACAGAATAGGCACTATATTAGATCAAATTTTGCAGAAAAACAGAGTATACAGTGTGTGTGAATTTTATCAAGCACAAGCACAGGGATCCACAGGGATCATCCACCCCTATAACTTTCTCGTCTTCACTTCTAAACAATAGATACTTAATTGACAACCCAACAACAATAGCGAAGAACACGCCCCCATTAAAAGACATTATTGCCAGCATCAGTAGATAACCGATCGCCGAAATGACTCCAAACAAAATAGTAGAAGAGAATTTTGAAGGTTTGAAATGACCTTTGGATCACAAAAGAGGAGCTTCAATTGGTGATGGCTGAGAGTGAGCAGTTCTAGACACGGCAAGGGCCTTTAATTAGAGGCATTAATCCTCCATGTATTGGTAGAAGGCGGAGAAAAGGAAGGCCAACAAGGGAATGAAGTAACTAGGCCATGAATTAGTTAGGGATTTCAAAAATTAAGTGTTTAAGCTAAGGTTAATGAGGATAAATGGGTAATTTAATCATATTTGCCACATTGGACAGTTAACATGGGTCCAAAGTCAGCTGTATAAGTAGACACGTAGGCATATGTTGCCCCACTTCGTCCCATTAGATAATCCAGCTGTGCATTTTATTAGGAGACATCAAATTGAAAAGAAAAATATAAGTTTAGGCACTAAATTGTCACTATTTTTCGTTTAGACACCAAAATAAAAAAAATGACTAGTTCATGCATCAAAAATAACATTATCCCTTCTTATAACCCTCATCTGATAAATTCTAATCATGAAATACCAAATAAAATGTAGAGTATGACCATCTGCCATTTCCGTCTTCTCATACATTCGATAATTCATTAGCTAAAATGCGAAGATCATACATGGAACTTAGCATCATTAAATAAAGATTTTTTTTTCTTTAAGCTTTCCTTCATATAATTTATTGACAGGCTTCATGGACCCATACCATATGGGATATCAGAATCTTCAGGTCATGAGGATTAGATATTGGGCTTAATCGAATTCTATATGTTTCCCTTTTCATTTTGTGTAATTGTCTTTTATATTCAGGAGTTCTTGCCACCTTTGAGGTCTTATACATTCTCACCATCATTTTCTATAACACATTATAGAAAAATATCAAATAAATCAAATATATTATACACATATGCATAATTATTGATTTAATAATATATAATACTCCCAATATTAGCGATAGATGTACTTAAAAATCATTTCATAATTTTCTTAAAAAAATTTTTTATGTGGTCTAAAATATTTTTCTCAATTTCTTTAGGAAAAAATTAGAATTTTTTAACCAATTAAAAAATTCACCATATCATAGAAAATAGGCTTTTAAACTTATTAATAATTTTCTATAATTTTCCAAAGGACTAAAAAAATGGTCTTAAATTAAGAAAAATATTTTCTAGACTTTCAAAAAAAATTTATAAAAAAATTAGTTATGATTTATTGGCTGCAGTCAATCAAGAGCTGCCATGCAGTAGTTTCTACCATGTAGTGGTTCTGCCAAGCCCAGATAAAAAAAGTCATCTCATCCTTAGACAGTGTAATCCATATATTACCTTAGAGTCTAATTCTGGTGATCATGCCTTTCCAATTGGGTTTTTGGGGATCCCTAATATGGTTTAAAAAGTTAGTATTAAGTTTTGAATTAAACAAATTTAATTCACTTTCTAAACATATTAGAAATAAATTTTAAATTAAATTTAAAAACACTACCACACATTTTAACGGTTTCACATATTTAATTAAAAAAATTTTTTAATTAAATTCTGCCATTAAAATTAATTTCAACAGCTTAAATAAATAAATTATTTAATTTAAGGTATTTAATGTGTATTTTCATAGTTATCTTTTTATTATAAGGATAGTTGAAAACATATTCTTCTACTCTTTTATTTTAATCGGATTACCACAGGTTGGAGTAATCCCACTGAAACTCAAACTCTCTAGTTGTAACCAACCAAAATTATATTTAAACTTATTTAAATACTAATAATAATTAAATTAATTAATTATTATCAATGGATCCTGGTTAAAAGAATAATCGTGAGCATAACTATAGATGTCCATTAATTCCAAGAATACGCTATGAATATCCATATATATTCATAAAGCAATATGTAATATCTATGCATTCATGGAGTTTTCAGATATATAACTATACTAAATAATATCACTCAGAGGATTTGTGTGATCAAGAAATAAGTCCATAATGACTTTTTTATATCAAATAATAATTATGAATTTATTGATAACTCAATTTAATAAATTTTTTAAATTTCTACCAAAAGAATTCGTAGAATCTCTCCAAAATTATGCTTAAATCCCTTGGAAAACAGTAGAAAAATGTAGCTATGTTACTAATATCACAATCACAAATATGTCCAATCCAATTTACATCTCATCCTCTGTAATTTAAGACATAATCATAATCTCAATATTAACAGAATACTATCAATAATTCCAATAGTTAATTATAATTTACTCATTTTATTCGAAAAATATAATGAAACAAATTTCATAAATTTAATTTACCATATAGTATAACACACAAACATATTTTGTAAATTAATTAGCATCATTATGCATTATAATCAAATAATTATAATTAAATTCAACCTATTGAAAATCATTAATTCTATGAAAAGATTGTGGATTACCAAAGCAAATTCCATTTCATCAGTTCAAAAGGTTTTTACTAAATTGCATAGTTATCATCAATTTGGAGAGATGGTGTAGCAACTCTGGTATCATATCGAAGCTATTCAAATGACGGCTGAGTTGTTTGTGAAGCCTCATTTGTCTAATGGTGGGGTTAATGCTCCGTATACAACGGTGAATAATGAAATGGAAGTAGAAAATATATATGCTCCTTCTTTTCTTTCTTCATGCACTTTGAAAACTTTTGGTATTTTCTTGACTAAACTAACACTCCTGATTTTAATGCCATTGTAAGCCATGTAGTGGTATGCTAATGGCCAATCTTTATATTATTATTTTTTTCGAAAAGAAAAAGATATTATTAAATTAAATGAGTTATGACTCCAAACATTGCAAAAAATAAGTCAAAGGACTTTATGAAATATACTTTAGACTAAACTTGAAAAAAAATCTCTTTCTTTTAAATTGGAATTCAATTATTTGCTTAATTTATAAAATAAAATAATTAAGAGTAATATTATAATTTTTAATCACTAAATGCATTGCATTTAATTTCAAAAATTAATAAAAAAATTCAAAACATTACAAAATCGAACTAAATTTTCAAATTTAGAAGATTGAATTTAAGACTAAATAGTGCTCTATCATATTTAGAAAGGGTGATGGTAGTTAAAAACGACCATCGCCCCTTATTTTTAGAATACTATCTCAATGTGTATTAAGAAACACCAAGCATATTAGCCATAACAAAAGTTTTGGTACAGGAATGTACATCATTTTTTCCATATTAACTCCTCAATATTGAGAGAGAAACACAACTTTCTTCATAAAAGAATGAGCTACTTTGTTTCCCATTCCATAAACATGGAAAAGAAAAAAAGATGTTGAAAGACTAAATTGTAATTGGAGCATATTTTTAGTTTCCAGATTTGTTAAACAAATCAAGTCTTCCTATAAATAATAAACCAAGAAAATGCAATCTGTTTTCAAAACCACCTCATTGTTTTGAGAGAAGCTCAATTTAAAACAAAATATATATACACGACAAACTATGTTTCTATGGTTTCATGACCAGACACCATAGACCAGACCGACACTGAGACTTGGGTAAGTTTAAGTCTCTTAAAGTTCATAGTAAACCCAAACAACTATTAACCTAAAATAAGCCCAATTGCTATTTATAAATAGTAAGCTTATATTAATATTAGTAATTTTCAATCAAATAGGTGGCTAAATAATATGATAAATTCATATTAAATCACATGCCTAGTAAACACGTATCTATCACAATATGGGATAACTAATTCATCATTGCCAAAAATCAAGAATACAGCAAATTACGTACATAGGGAATTTTACATATCCTAATACACTTTTTCCAATAAGTATCTTAGAAAGGTCACTAACTATTGTGAGGTCCTCACCTGAGCATCTCATCCTATCCGCTAGAAGAATTAAAATGCTCATTGGATTGAGTTCACGAAAAAAGCATGTTTAAGTTTAATTGTTACTTTGAAAATAAGACATCACTTAAATTTTAATTTAGAGGAAAAGTTTAAGAAAAACCTTAATTAGTTGACTCATATTATATTCTCAAAGGAAAATACACTAGTTTTTGAAACTGAGGTGAATTTGGGGACTAGATTTTCAGTTTAAGTAGTTTGCAATTTGGTCTATGATTTACAAAAATGATTCTAATGAACAATGATAAGAATGCATGGCAATATCAGTTTATGCATGAACAATTATAAACATTAATCCAAAGCAATAAAGAGATAAAGGAATTAGATTTCAAAATATCTATAGAGAATCAACTCTGGCTCCTTTTGGGATTCTAGGATTATCACACATCTCCGAAAAGAATAAAATAAAAAGAGGAAGAACGAGAAGGAAAAAGGTCAGTTGTGGTTAATTTGTTCGCAACTTAAATTTCAGACATCGAGTCTGCCTGCATATCCCTTTGAATAAAAATCAAAACCATGTAGTTCTTGCCATTGTGAGATGATAAATTTTAGCCTTTTTTATTATGTTTTGAAATTCATGTCAAAGAAAGAAAAGAGATAGATTGAGTTTATGGTATTAGGAGGTCCATTTCTTTGCATTTCGTAGATTGGATAGAGACTTACCTTGCTTCTTTAGTTGCGAAGGTGTAAACAACTATCTTCTCATTTCAGAGTTACAACTTACAGAATTTAGATTCAATGAGAATGCGAAACCCATATCGAGGAGTAAAAAACTAAAGAGGCTCTAAATCCAAGAATCGAATCAAAGTTTAAGAACTAATGAGGTGCTAAAATCAGGAGATGAATCAAATTTTAGCAACCAATAAGGTGCTAAACCCAAGAGAAAAGAAATAAAAGAGATTCGAGAGAACATAAGTTCAAGGGGACTTCAACCTTACTCATAATGCTAAAATGCGCACTAGAGAGAAAAGAGTAAGAATGCCTTAGTATATCAGTTAATTACTGATTATGGTGTCTAATAACTAAAAATTTTCGATGTAGGATGACATCAAAACTATTACAAAGGAAAAAATTAAATCAGATCAAATTGGATGATCACCTGGAGGCTCTAAATCATCCATAAGGACCATTATGTTAAGAAAGGGTCTGTTATGAAAGAGGTTATCTGCTAGGTAACCGTCGTTTTGGTAGGAGTTATCCATTAGGTGTGTGTCTGCGTAAGGAAGATGGTTACCCGATAGATGAGAGTCCATTTTGAAAAGTGGTTACCTAGTAAGTGTGGATCTATTTTGGAAAAATGATTACCTAGTTGGTGTGGATGTATTCTGGAAAGTGGTTACCCAGTTGGAGTGGGTATGTTTTGGAAAAAAGGTTACCTAATGGGGATATGTCTATTTAGGAAAAAAAATCTATTATCCAATTGGTGTGGGTCTATTTTGGAGAAAGGTACTTGTCAGTATGTGTCTATCTTAGAAAGTGTTTACTCAATAAGTAAGGGTCTATTTATGGTAGGAGTTACCTAACATGCATGTGTTTGTTAATGCCTACAATGTGAAGCTTTATGAGGTTGCTTAAGACTTTAGAGCTTTATGAAATAATAGGTGCCTAAGATTCTAAGGTTTGGATGTTTGAAGGATTAGATTCTCAAGCTAACTCAAAGTTCTTATGTCATACATAGTCATGTTCATGAATGTATGGATATGAAAAAGACATGTATGGTAATTTGTGCCTAGGATTTAGGGCTTGAACATATGTATGGCCTAGGAAGCAAGAGCTATGTGATTAAAGACTCGAGTTATTTCATGTTTTAGGTAAGTTCTTGATCCTAAGGATGTATGCATGGTCATGCATGCATGGATATGAAGAAAACAGTTTTTATGACATCCATCATCTATTTATATTATAGTTCATACAAGCTAGGGTCATTATCTATTGTCGTCACATGAAAAGGGTGAACGTGCTCTAGTTTCATAGGGTCCTGTCACACTAAAGTTAGAATATACCTAACGACATATGAAATAAAGAATTTCACGTGGGTCCAATAATATGGCTTACACTTTACACCTTAAAAGGATTGATGATTGGCCACGGATTTGGGCATGTTTGCAAACATCCTTAAGGGGTTTATTGAAGTGACACTATCAGAAACTTGAAAAGTTTACTTAATTCAGAACTAGGGCTTATATGCAATAGCGGTGCATAAGAAATCAAGCATTAATAAAGGCCGATTAGAAGTTACTTTATAAAAATATTTCAAATTTTAGTTTTCAAACCAATTAATAGTCCATTTAATTTTCTTATTTTAGAAAAATTTTCGAGTGGACTGCTAACTGTGTGGCTCTAACCTGAGCACCTTGTCCCAATCCTAGAGGAAATCAAAATTCTCATTTAGATTGTGTTCATGGCAAGATTTTGTATAAGCCTGGTTGCTACTTTGAAAATGAATCGTCATTAAATTTCAATTCAATAGAAAAATTTAAGAAAAGCATTAAATTGATTGACTCCAATTATATTCTTAAAGGAAAATGCAGTAGTTCGCAAAACTGAGTTGCACTGGGAGACTAGGTTATCAGTTTAAGTAGCTAGATTGCAATTTGACATAAATAAAGCTTGATTTTGTGAAAACGATTTTAATGAATAATTATAAGAATGCATGGCAATATTAGTATATGCATGAACAATTATAAACATTCATCCAATACAATAAGAGATATAGTAGAAGTATCAACTCTAGCCCCTTTAAAGATTCTAGTATGATCACACATCTCCTAAAAGCATAAAATAAAAAGAAGTATGAGAAGATGGTAAGTTTTGGTTGATTTAATTTGCAACTGAAATTTTTCGGATATTGAGTTTGCCTACATATCCCTTTGAATCGGAATCAGAACCATGCAGTTCTTCCTATGGCGACATGGAGGATTGATTTTAGCCTTCTTTATTATGTTTTGGAACTCATGTTTACCAGGTGCAGAGTTAAAGAAGAAGAAAAGATAGATTGAGTTTATGGTATTAGGAGGTCCATATCTTTACTTATCGTAGATCTAGCGAAGTCTTGCTTTACTTCTTCACTTTAGTAGGCATGATACTATCTTCCTTGTATGGATCTTCAGCTTCTAGAATCTGGATTCAATAAGAATGCCAAACTCTAGGTTGTAGAATGGAAGATCAAAGAAGCTCCAAATCTAAGAATCAAAATCAAAGTTTAGCAACCAAGAAGCCACTAAACCCAAGTGAAATGTAAAAATAGAGATTCGGTGAAAGCAAGTTCAAGGGAACACTAAAATATGCACTAAGAGAAGAGAGCAAGAATGCCTTAGGAAATCAGTCAATTAAGGATTTTGAGGTGAATGAGTGTTTCTATTTCTAAGAGAAGGTTAGATGGTGAAATCCCAATTTTGTTGATATCATAAAACTAATGAAAAAGGAAAAAAAGATCAAACCAGATTTAACCATAAAGTCCGTGCGATTGGCTTGATTCAACATCCAGTTCATATATTGGTTTTAGTCGTGTAGGCTCATTGTAAGTTGGAGTTTGCCATGCTATAAACCGTTGAAAAGTTCTCAATGTCTAATTTGTAACCTAACATGAATCACTCAAAATTTCAATACATAGCTCGAGTTATGGTCAAATGAGCGAGGAAAAGTCACTTTGAGTTTTGTTGATTTATAATGGTTGATGGTCGACTCATATCCAATTTGAAAGTTTCTTTATCGAGTTGATTTGCAATGATTAATGCATGTCTAATTGGTATTATAAGGTGTAAAAATCATGTGTGACTATAAAGTTCAAATAAGTAATTGAATACAATTTGAATTATAATAATACGACAGACAAGTTTGAATTGTCATTACATTCTTAAGCTCTATGGTGGAGAGAAATAGAGATATAGCATGAGTAGGAAGAAGTTGCTTCTTGAAAAATTAATTGAAACAAGAATGAGTGTTTCAGCTTACTGAATAATAACAATGATTATGAACCCATATAATCACACGATATGTTCCTAAAGCTTCTAAAATGAATAAGCCACGACAATAGCATGCACAAATAATAACACCTTCATATAATTATATCATGTGGAAATTGGTCTATGGCTTCATCGAATCCCTATGCATGGTTTGTCCTCTTATTATAGGGAGTTGATCCCTATTCATAGCCTGAATAGTCTCATCTGATAACTTGACCAATCCTCTTATTTTTTTTCATTATCTCTTTCTGTTTCATCAACATTAGGAGGCCACAATGTGGCTTTTCTATATAATCTATGTCAAATAACATCATATATACATAAGTCACTGATCTTCTTATACATGGCAGTAGGGATGGCAACAAGTTGGGTACCTACTTAAAATGCACTACTCGAACCTAAACCGAATTATAAATTAGGTACTCGAACTCATTTCGAACCCGTTTATAAATTCATCTTCAATACCCGAACCCATCCCAAATCCGATTATAATTATCCGTTTAAATATCCAAACCCATTTAAGTATCCATTTAGCATTAAGATTTTTTTTTCATTTTTTCAAAAATAAAAAGTAAGTAAAAATTGTAAAGTTACTATTGACTTAATATAAATATTAAATACAATTATAGCTAAAAAGTATGCAATAATTATTTTTCTTTTAAAAAATAATTATTTTAAATATTTTTTGAATATCAATTAAATAAGTAGCGGGTACCCAAATTCTTGTACCCGAATTTGATACGCACAGTAAAAATACTATTTGAACCCGTCTCAAACTCATTTATTCACTATCCTAAATCCGTCCCTACATGGTAGATGGTATCATATAGATTGCCTCAATAAACCCAATGGGACGTACTTCATCTGAATTCCCCATAAACAAAGCATATATGTTATAGCACAAGTAATCAAGCGATGAAAATATTCTATTAACGTAACTATAGTTAAAAAAGCTACCTTTGTTTCTCAAAATTCCAAATTATCAGAAACTTAAACCCCTAACACTGATAGAAATCCTTAATTAGCGAGAGAATGAGTGTGAGAGATCAAGGAAGCTCGGTTTCTGAAAGTCAATATTCAAGCTCACCCAACATTCACAATAATGGAGGTTCATTACTAGAGTATGAGTATGAGGGAGTGGCTCGATACTTTTTATGCGGTTTGTAGGCTCCACATCATGTTTCTTGGACCGAGAAGAACTCAAGAATAAGGTTTTACACATGTAGGTTTTTAAAGGTAAATTTGATTGTAATTTCTTTTTGTTTTGATTTTATGCGTGCAGGTTCTTGAAGGTAAATTTGATTGTAATTTTTTTTTTTTGAAATAATATTTTGTTGATATCCATGTATAATAATGTGATGTTGTATGCTTGTTTATTTTTTTTATCCAACCTAAGGGATATGACTTCTTTCAATGGCATGATGCAAGATAGTTGATAGAGCTGTAGAATTGATTAATGAGCTGTCATCACAAATAAATTGAAAAAATTCAATACATGCCAGTGAATATTTGCAAAACAGTAGAAGTGGCAGATATGATAATATTTCATCTGCAATATTAGGGAGGTGAAAAACTTATTGATGGAGTTACGGAAAAACTACATATGATATAGAGAAGAGAAAACTGCTTATATTTTGTAGTTTGCTTTAGTGTATTTTTGTTGGTAATGCTTTAGTAATACGTAATTGTGGAATGTTACTTTTTGTTTTAGGTTAATTAGGTGGAAGTATGAAAGAAATAGTGTTTTTTGTTGTTTGTTGATTAGGTGGAAGTAAGGAATGATTGTAATTGAATATTGATCTTTTTTTAGGCTGCCTTAAACTATGCAGTGAAATATTTGAGAAGGCTTCTGATTTCTTGTTTCTTGCTTGAATATCATTTTGTTTTAAATTACATTAAATTGTGCAATTGCATAAACATAAATATCATATTATTAAAACCAAAGTAAATAATAGAAGATAGAAAGGGATAAACTGCATAATTTGAATATATTAATTCTGCAAATATGCAAAAATTCTCATTCTTGATACTATTGGTATGCAGATATAGATAAATCAAAGAATAAACACTTATTAATAAAATATGGGCAAATTATACCAAAGGTCACCTAATTTTACACTTAGTTTTATTTAGGTCACAATTTCTCCTTCTTTAGTCAACTTTCATTTTTATTTGAATGGGAGGTCACTTACTTGAATTTGATAATCGGAATAGTAATATAACATTAAAAATTACATATATCACAAAAATAAAATCATGATTAGAAAGGAATATAAAAAGGAAAAGGAAATGATACTATATAATAAAAATGATTGGGTGAAAATTTTTTTCTCTTTTTTTTTTTTAATTGTTTGATGTAAATGACATCATTTGTTAAATATAAATTAATAGGTAAATTTCAAATTAATGTATTAGGAGAAAAGAAGAATTTTTTAAAATAATATTTTTTATTTTTATTACCATGTTAGTATTTCCAATTACGGTATTCCGATGAGTGACCTCTTGTTAAAATAATTATCAAAATTTAGTGACTAAAAAATGACAAATTAAAATTATATGACCTTACGAAATTAAATGTAAAGTTAAGTGACTATTGGTGTAATTTACCCATAAAAATATGGAATAATGGCCAATTTGGCCCCTTTAACTTGTTTAAAATAATTTAAAAAACTAGATTTATTATTTTTTATCAATTTAATCCCTAAACTTATTTAAAATGATTAAAAAAATCATATTTGACATTTTGGGTCAATTTAACATCTAATTCTTCACTGTATTTACAATGTGAAAATAATTATATAGAATTTATTAAAACTACAATTTGGAATCGAGATGACTAATTTATTTAAAAATAATTAATTATATAATATAGAAAAATGATATATGAAATATATTGTATCTCTCTTTACCTTGATCAATGATTTTAAGTTTGTAAATATGTATTAATTTGAAATTTATACATTTTTCATGTTGAATAAATTAAAGTTATAATGCATATTTATAAATTTATTGTATTATAAGAAATTTTGTTTTTATAGATTTTAAATTTATATTCACAAGTATGGAAAAAGTTTAATCTGGGTATTTTTAGTATAGGACAAAAATGGATAAAAAGTCAATCATGTTAAATTAAATCAATTATTAATTTGTAAAAATCAAACAAATTCAAGAGTTAAATTGACCTAAAAGTGAAATTGGATATTTTTAATTATTTTATACAAATTTAAGGGTTAAATTGGCCCCAAAAGTCAAACCTGACTTTTTTTATCCTTCTAAACAAGTTTATGAATCAAATTGATATTTATTCCTATGAATATTTTATTAAAAAAGACATGCACTTATTAGTAAAATATCAAAGAATAAAATATTAATTAAACACTAGACTCATTAATACTTTTGTTAAGAAAAAGAAAACATTATATGGGAAAAAATATTATTCTTATTACTATTGGTATAAAAAAATAAGCAGTTATTAATATATGCAGACAAAGAAGAGAGTAGAAATATTTTATTAAAAAAAAACTGCAGTTAATCCAACCCCATCACATTTGCTTCTCTGGAAAAAAGTTTGGTGAAAATGAAGTAAAAAACTATGGTAAAAAAAAAAAAAAAAACCTGCACCTAATTCATTCTTTCTTTCTTTTTTATCTTTTTTCACTCTCAATGCTGGTCCAGTTATAACTAAAACCTGATTGTGGGTTTCAGTTCAAGTAATGAATGCCTAGCATGTTTTTCAGTATTTTTCTACCAATATGTACTGCTATCTTTCAATTCTAAATTTCATAAAATACAACACTGAAGACTATCCAGATTAATAAACATACAACTAAATACATATGCACATTTTAAAGTAAGGCGAAGAATCTAATTAACTTACACCAAAATCAATCCAAGCTACAGAAGCAGATTTGGTCCAGAACGTAGCAGAATATACCCCAAGCTGTGTGGCCACATCAAGAACCCAAGTCAATAAAGAGTCATACAGAATACAACTAATAAGAAATCCTAAGGCATTAAATTTCAAGATAAGCTCAGTTAGAGTTCTCGAACTAGTTGTTTTGAATGATTCTAGGTAAGCTTCTACACTTGAAGCTTGACTGAAGCCACCTTCATCAAAGCCATCGGAGATGGGCTCAATAACCACAGCAGGGGAAGCTTGGATTGAGTTGATAGTGTAAGGGGTTGTGGCAAGAGTGGCCTTCAATCCTTTAGAGGCTAAGCGCTTAGCAAATTAAAGAAGAGGGTTTATATGACCTTGAGCTGGATAAGCCATAATAATTACATGGCATTTTGGTTTAGTCATTTTCCTTTGTTCCAACTGTTCTTATTTTGGGTGTGAAGAGCTATTTATAGGCAATCCTTCAATGGTTTAAAATAAGCATATAACTGTCAAGTTCTATATCTCCTCTTAATAATGTAGCTTGACATGCATATTCAATAAAATCAGCCAATTGATATTCATTAATCAAAATTTGTTTCACCTTTCAAGTGAAACGCATATTATCAACACAAGATTTTCATAAAGTTAAATGAACAACTCGAGATACATACGACAATAAAGTAAGGACAAGAATAGTTAAAGAGAAATCATAGCATCCAAAACCAGAAATTGCAATAATGAATATCAGAAATTATAAATTCAGAAATGCATTTAACAAAGTACAAGATAATTTACAAATTATAAATTCAGAAATGTATATCAGAAATGCATTTAACAAATGAAATTTAAAATATCATATCGTCTGCATGTCTGATTATAATTAGATCTTGCTTGTGATCCAAATCTAGATCAGATTTCAACTGATTTATGAACTAGTTCCATGTTTATGGTTCTCTATCCTAATAACTGCCCATGCAATAGGAAACTGTTGGTCATCTAATTCTCTCACAACTTTTGTTAGCAACTCTCCTTTGCATGATGTCTTTAATAAACAACCAACACCAATCCCAGGTCAGCAACCTGCCTTCCATTCTCTTTTCAAGGCATCAAAACATACATATAGAAATCCTCAAACTTGTGTGTTCGAGGGTTAGAATAAACCTGAGTAGTAGAACTATTCGTTTGCCTTAACTCCTTTGCATAATCCTCCAACCTGCCATACTCAGTAGTTGGATCACCTTCAATCTCAAGCTTTAATATTTTTTCTTCACCCTTCTAGCCATGGAAAATGAAATATTAACTCCCAAATTATCCTTTGCTATTTCCATCATACCCTTAATCTTTGTTTTAGGATAAAATTTAATAATATCCCTAAAATAGTCAACTAGGTACTTAGTGGACACCCTCTTATTCCTAAAAACTCTAAAGCATTTGTGCTTATGCTTGTAAGTTTTGACAACAAGATTATTAGAGTTTTCATCCGCTGAAGCAAAACCTCCAAAAGGACAACCAGAAACGTGCTTCTACCTCTTACTCTATCCCTCTCTTTCCTAACAAATTTTACCTCCACCCCCTTAAACATAGCATACTTAGTGCAAGCATCTTTAAATTCTGTGGAATTTTTAAAAACCATTCCAACCATAAATGAACGAAGGGTGACAGAAGGATTATACTTTACCCTTTTTTTTCTTTTCCTTCTGACTTTTCCGTCATCTTCATCCCCACTAAGTTCTTCAATGTTGCCTTCATCATCAGATGCATTGCCATTTCCATTTTTTTCTTCATCATTATCATGCTCCAAAATTTCATCTAAGAATAGATTTTCTTCAGTTGGTTCTTCTTGGGTGACATTATTTTGAATTGGTTCCCCAACCTCATCTTCTTCATTGCTACTTTCACAATTTCTTCTATTGGCATAAAAATCCATAACCTTTGCACAAGCAGTGTTTCTAATTCTTCATTTTCTCTCCCTGAATAGTACCCAAGATCAACCTCTACCTCAATCTCCTCATATTCATCTACATTCTCACCCTCAATCCTAATGTTTATGGAAGAGATTCATTGACACTACCAAAACACTCATGAAACTCTAAGCTACTTACATTCGCACCTAGTTTATTTTCACTTGGTATGCTACTTTCAACATTTTTAGTTGCATTTGTTGGCAAATCAATAATATCATCAAGTACTTCTGGTGTATCAACTAAATGTTCCACATAAATATAAACATTATCATTATGTTCATATGTAGCTTGCAAAATTTTTTGTACACTATAATCATTCTATAACAATATTAGACCTTCTCTTACTGATTTTTCCCTTGGCAACTAGTATATTTGTGCGCTTCCACCATAACCACACAGATTAACCAAGTTGCGAAGCTGTTTGAAATTGATGAGATCACTATCATTAAAATTGAAATCATCAATCACACCACGAATACATCTTGACCTTCTGTTTCTTGTGATAAACGAACCACTATGGTGGAGCTTGATAAAGACATAGAATTGATTTGGAGTTCCCATTCTGTTAATAAAATACCATACAAAATCAAGCCGATATTCGACAACCATAAATATTGAAGCTTTATAAAATATAAAACAATTACAATTAAGCACTATTGTATTCTGATAATATAATATACATTTAGTAACAATATAAAATATGGGCTACAGTACATAGAAAATAAAATAATCCAATCAAACAATGTCGATCACACCATCAAACAAACAAAGAAACTATTCTATTGAGTTCTTTTAGTTAACAACGAAATAAAAAAACAATTTTCCTGAGTTACTTCTAATTAACAAATAAATAAAGACAAAAAAACTACTTACCTTCCATACCGATAAGAATGAGAGAGTAACTGTCAATTTCGGTTCCAAATCTGAATATCAAAGAACAATTTATTTTTTCTCCAATCTGATTTCTACCTCAATTGAAAGACACCTCTCCTTTGCTATGCATGTGTAAACTTTGTATTACAAAAGGAGGTAACTTGACTTATTTTTCCCTCCCAACGACATATTTGTTAACTGAATTATTGGTGTATAGATGAGCTCCTAATTTGTTCTCTCACTATCTTTGGATTGTGATTATATTATACACGCACTAACTAGTTGAATATTTGAGCTATTTGGCCGTAATATTCTAACTAAGGAGAAAATTGGCTTAAAAGTTAAAATATGAGTCAATTGATTTTGGGAGCTGAGTTGAAGGACCAAAATGAGCCTCTTTCCATAATAATAATAATATCAATTTTCATTATTTTGTACAATTTGTAAAAAATAAAGGATATAGTATATCTGCAAATAATAAAATTGATTATATATATTAAAGCATAATATAATTTTTATGCTATTAAAATATTTTTTATTTTTTCAATGAAAATATTTTATAGAAAAAATTATTTTTAGATATTATAATCTTAATTATGAAAATATCATTTTTTAAAAATGAAAAACAGTTAGAAAATATGTCTTTTATTATAGAGTTAAAATGTGAAAATAACTTAAAGTTGTTTTCCAAATCTTACTTAAATTTCAGTAAGATTTTGGAAAGTTGAAAAACTGTTTTTTAGTTTTTCAATTAGAAAATTGACTGCTTTAAGCATAAAATTTTGTTTTCCAATTTTTTTGAAAAACTTTTCTAGAAAAATACTCCAATTTTCTACAAGTAAACACATCCCTAAATTTTTATAAAATATAAAATTACTTTCCTAGAAAAATTGAATTATCGTGATGGAATGACAATAAAAATTTCATTGGAAAGTAGCATAATTGTGATAATAAATGTTATTATATAATTTAAAATGGTTGAATACATAAATTCACCCATGACCTTTCTTAATTTAATTTTATGACACCCTCAACTTTTACTTTGATCTATTAAAAACTTCAACTTATAAAATTACATCTATTAAACACTTTACTTTTCAGAATTATTTTATTGAACATTTTAACTTGCAAAATTAGATTAATTAAGCACTCATTAAAAAGTAAAAATTTATGAAAATTATTATTCCAAAAAGTCATATTAACTACATATTAAATCGATATTTTACAGATAAAAGTCAAAAATCCTAAAAATTATTGATATTAGTATCGAAAGGTGTGTAATGTTATCAAAGTTTACAAGTTCAAGTGTATGATAAGTCATCTGCAAAGTTTAGAGTGCCATAAAGTTAAAGTTACAAATTTATGGGTAAATTTATATATTCAACCAATTTAAAATGTCTTATTTTCTCTGAAAATTTAATTTTCCTCGTCCTTTAAAATTACTTTCCCATGTATATAAAAAATAGGAATGAGACAATATATTCATATATTTATTTATTTATTTGAAAAATGCCAACTAGTCACCAGAATTCAACTTTTTCAACCAATTTTCCCTTAAATAGGCAATCAAACACCTTTTTAATGCCAACACTACTTTCCTTTGACGCGTTTAAAATATATGGAATTTGAAAAAAAAAAAAAATCAAATGGAGTGCGTGGCGACAGCTCTTTGTGCATATCTACTATATAAATAATCTAATTGCATATAACGTGCACGTGGTGACAACATTTATGCACAATTGTATATGCGTGTACAAGTTTTCTTTTTCACCTTTCTGACCCGCACATATAGTTTGGGGATTTTCTTTTTAGTTCAAAATTTCTTAGACTTTACCTAAAAAACAAAAATCTTGCTTTTTTTTTATAAGGAAAAAACAAAAATCTTACATGCTGTTTGTTTTAAATTAAATTTTTATTTTTTATTTTTTTAAATAAATAAAACTTATTTATTTAAATTTGTTTATTTTTTCTTTACTTTTTAGAAAACTGTTTTTTAAAACAAAAAATAAATTTTATGAAACCACAAATAATTTTCTGTAATTACTTTATGTTTTTATTCTACATTTTTTTTTATATAAGACTTGTCCTTATAAAGTTGTATTATTATTATTATTATTATTATTATTTTCTCTTATCCATATAAATCTAATGTTATTTATTTATCCAAAATATACAAGCATTAGTTTTATTATTTCTATTAAAATTTTATGTTTTTTTCATCTCTTCTCTATTTAGTATTATTTTTATATTCATTATTATTTTCTCTATCTATATAAATTTAAAGTCATTTAGTGTCACGACCCGATTCCATGGGCCGGACCGGCACTAGGGCCCAGGTAAGCTTAAGGCCCCCGAGGCCCGTAGTCAGCCTGAAACACTAGAATCCAATATCTCGGTATAAATTTCAACATTCAGCCCATATGATTATGAACAATAAACCTCAATATTTTATTATTTCTCGGCCCAAGTTTATCTCCTATAGCATTCTAAAGTTCGGGCCCAATTTACAATACATCACATTCTAATATGGACTTACAGGATTAATTTGTCTATGTTAATACACAACTAAATATATGTAAATTTTTACAACTGCGGAGTCACTAACTGTTTGGTATACATGGCTTTTTTATACACATAATTACATAGTAAAATAATTATGGCACTATAAAAATTTCTCTATTGCCCTGCGCCGAAGACACATAGCCTAAATCGGATTAAAGAAAAACTTACTTCCTGAAAATTCAAATAAGACATGTGAGTTTTCTAAGGAGTAATAATTATTGCACAACACACGCAGTCACACAAATATGTAAACATTTCAATCTAGTCATTCGACTAGTTATATGCTCACGCAGCCAGTACCAGCACTCACACGTAATGTCACCTTCAAGTAATCAAGCAAGTGGTAATTAGTCAGTGGCACCACCTGAAACCCCAACGAGCCGTCCTCACACATGGCTCGCCCTCTCGTACATGTGCACCAGGGAGCCGATCCCCCATACGGCCAACTGGTCTAATCCTCACTGACCAGTCCTCTCATTGTTTTTCTACTCTCTCGTTTCTTTTCCATATCAACAGGAGGCAACCCGGTGGTCTCCATCCAATCTAGATCATCAAGTGCTCACAACAGGAGGCCACCCTGCGGGCTACAATCAAATCTAGATTATCAGGTGCGCAACAACAAGTAGCCATCCTGTAAATCCCCATATAATCTATATCATCAGGTGCACAAGGGGGCGCCGATCTCCCATTTTCCCGGCCGACGGTCAAGTATCATATCGTATTCAGGATCCATATCACAGACCGTCCTCACAAACCCATGGTGGTCCACTTCATCCCAATTCCACACAAACAAAGCACAGCATTTTCACAACACAATTAATCAAACATTGCAATCAAATGCAGACATATTGATCAGTTGGACATTCATTCTCAAATGCAATTAAATAGCTAAATAATTACCATTAACAACAAACAACAACAATAAAATCAATGATAAGAATAAACAGTAACAATGAAAATAATTAAATACTTAAATAATTAAATGAATAATAAGGAAAATAAATAAATAATTAGAGCACTCTGTTTATTATGCATTAGGTTATAGAATTAATCTAAATAAACTTTTTAATTATGTTATTAATTAAAACTAGTTCAAGTTCTAACGAAATTTCGGCAGCACCTCCCCTATAATTTGGACTATCCACCTGTTTAGATAACACAGTATTATTATATATTTATCAATCAGTACACACAGCCCATCCATCGGGCAATCAATCAATTTAAGACCCCATCCTCCTCCCAAAACCACGATATCAACGCTCAACCATTAGTTCACAACAATTATGTTTCAATGATAATGACAATCATTATTTACATCATATAATTATAACTAGCTAGTATAGCTAATTACCAAACAAATGAAAGCTTTAATACATACATAATCAAATAAAACTTATATCAGTAAGTTAATTTCAATTACTTTCATTTCTTCGTTCTTGCTTAAAGCTAATACGTCACATTTTTTTTTTTTTTTTTTTTTATACCTTGGTTAAATTTTATACTAGCCAATAAGAACAAATGCTTCAATTAATTATAATTCAATTAGTTTTTTTTTTATCCAATTAATTATATATATAATTATAATTAATTATAAGTAGCTCGACTCGCCCTTATATATATACTAATATATATATATATATCAATTCTTATAACTAGTTTATCTAAATGTTCTCAATTATTCAAATTAGTTGTTGTTCATCAAAATAGGTCATTCTCAACCTAGCTCGTATATGATATATGAATCAATTCATTCAAATTTTCAATTTAATTGACTAATGATCACTAAGTTTAGAATTTATACCAAAATAGGAAATTGGTCTTAGAGCATACCAATTGAAATTCAAGCGACGATTCCACGATCCTTGCGAAGAGAGGAACATTCTGTCCCTGGTGCCTCGCCGGAGACTCGCCGGACCGCCGCCGCCGCCGCCGTCCACGGTGGCCGGAAAAGTTGGGGCCACCCAGAATTGACCCTTCTTCACGCCACCCCACTCAAATTTCATCGAGGAGTCCGTTTTTGATGTCGGTTGTGCGAGGTTGGCCCTCCATTTGGCTGAATTAGTCCGACAGTAGCTTGGTGCCGCCATTAATGGTGATTTCGCCATTTCAAGCTTTGTAGCCGGAATTAATGGAGGAGAAACACTCACAAGGTGGAGGTGACTCGATCGACGCCTGCCTTTCGTGTTGACGTTGCCGGAATTGCTCGATCTCGTCGGAGATCGAAGAAGGAGAATTGTCGATGGAGACAGTCCCGCTTCGCGTCACTGGAGACTCTGCCAGTGTGGAAGGAGGTCGGAAAACGGACCAGGAGCTCTAGCGGAGACGATCGCCATCTCGCTCTCGTCGAGCGGTGGCCGGAAACGGAGGGAGAGGGTGGAGGGAGGCTGTCGCGCGCCTGAAGAAGGAGAGGAGAAAGAAAAGAAAGGAAAAAAAAAGTAAGGCGGTTTCTAGCAAACTCTAGGCCATTCCGGTTCGATTCAAACCGGTTTGGTCCGATTTAGTGGTTTGGTCTCATTTCGCTTGATTTTCAAGTTTTTCCCTCGGTTCTCGGATTATTTGGGTGGTTCTCGACAAATTAAACTGATTTTCGGGCCTGATTCAATTTATTTTAACCGTTTAATTCGGTTTCATAATATTTTCTCCATTTACTCAATAATTATAAAATTATTTATAGTAACAATATTTGATTTTAGGATAATGATTTTATATATATTCATAATAGATTAAATTACGGGGTTTCGTATTATTCTCAAAAATTTTAACCGTTTACGATTCAAAATTTCTTTTCGATATTTTATTTGGGCTTGGGCCTGACTCGTAAAATTTTGGGCTCGAATTGAGATTGTTTGGTATATATATATAGCCCATTAGTTGAAAATCGAGATTTTTGATTTATTAAAAATTCGAAAGTTTTCAAAAATAAAAATTCGGGGTGTCTCAATCTCCCCCCCTTTAAGACAATTCGTCCTCGAATTGAAATTTAGCAGGAGAGAGTAAGAGTGAATACATAGGGAATTCAAAGTCATAAGAAATTACTTCCATCACTAAGGAGATAGCTCAAGAGTGGATAATATGAACCGATGAAAGAAAAAGAGTCAGGTATTCTAATTGTAATTCTATCGCCAATCATCCTATTTAGTATCTCCTAGCTAAAGCTTACAAGAACTTGAGTTCATTACCTAAATCTCCAATTACTGTTTTCAGACAGCTACTGAAATCTTTAGAAAATCTTTCTTTAAATAAAACTTTTACAATAAAACCGGATTTATCAAGAAGATGCATAATATATGTCATCTATGTTTCTTAAAATTATATAATTTCTTTTGAAAATTTAAATTTTCACTAAGCATTCCTTTATGAAAACCGAACATATAGTTTACAATTACAAAACGGCTGAAATTTAATTTACTTATAATAATAAGATTTAATTCGTTTAATTTACATATATTATTACTAAAACCTTTCTTTAATCAAAAGTTCAGAAACCATTACTTTAATCCATAATTTTAAAAAATCGTCTTGTAACTTTCATTGTCTATTAATATCACAAGGCGACTTGGGCTCACTCTCTTGGTTCTACCTATATATGTCTTGTTTTCCCTATAATATTCTTATTATAGATAGGTGCAATTATTAGATAGCTCCTGATCTAATGACCTCACTGTACTACTAGTTATCATGCCTCTACAAAGATTTTTATTTTTATTTTTTATTTTTATAATTTTAATGCTTTTAATTTAACTATCAATTTCGCTTTAACTCAATCTCTCAAGTTACTCTAAAAACTTATCAATAAGATTGATTTTCGTAATAACACCTTTTACTAATTTACATTCCAACTATGTTGCTTATCAGTCCACTATGAAGATGTTAGAGTACTCTTATTACTTATTTTGTCTACTTGTTCCCCTTTATACTACTTATCATTGTAAATCATAAGTCATTTACCATCAGCATTTCAACCTATCATTATTATTTATCCTAAATTCCTAAATTAGCTTACATCAATATTATACCGACTAATTCTTACTAAAATTATATTTGATTGATTATTCATTCAAATTCAATTTAATTAACTAGTAATTATTAAGTTTATAATTTATACCGAATATAAGGAAATTGGTCTTCAATAAATTTTTCTTATATTCCGACCAAATACTACCTTACCATCCCAATATCACATCAAATCGATCTCATCAACTCCTTAGAGTCTGATTTACATATACTATGAACTACTTTTACTCTTTTGTCCATATCCTCCTAGACTACAATTTCAAACCATAATGCTAACATTTTAATTAGTCTCATTTAATTAAGTATTAGGTACCATATGTGGAACTATTAACTTAAAATTAGCATCTATCTATTACTCACTTATATCTATTCCTCACTTACAACTTGTTATATGAATCATTTCTATACCCTTAAATCATTCCAGTCCTTTTCTAATCATTCCAGTCCTTTTCTAATGTTACTTCTCCCATTTATTACATTAAACAGTCCTACACTCTAACTTTGGTTGCAATCTAGCTTCTAAACTAGAATTGTCTCCTCAAACCTTTCCAATGTTATGTTCTTACTTAGCTACTAACTGTCTACTTACTTAATATCATCATCACCACTTGTCTTATTCTTCTTTTCCAAATCTTCTTTAGAATTTTTTTTTTATTTTTTTTTTTTATTTTATTTTTTATTTTATTATTATTTTTTTCTATATATAAATAATCAATTTTAAGTTATTTATCATAACACAATTTTGAATTCAAAATTAAAATGGGTTTTAAATTTAAATATCGAATATCAAGTAAATAAAATTATAAAAAGATTATCCTTTGAATAAATTCTAAAGAAATTCAGTAGCCGTGCTGAATACTAAAATACCGATTCCTAATCACCCAAAGTTCATCAATGCGCCGTACAAATGAAAAACCTATTTACTCTCTACACTATCCTATTCACTGACAGGAATAGAGCTCACATGAAAAGTAGTGTACTGGGTGATCAGGCCAATCCACTACCATCAGGTATTACTCTATTCCCTAGCCTAAGGGTCGATACCAACTCTAGCCCTTATAGGTATTGCGATGAATTATCTTATTGTCTACTTTCACTTCGAACCTCTAATTACTTCCTCCGTAATCATAGATCTACGCAATAAGTGTGGATTTTCCCACCTCATAGGGTCTAGTGCGTCCACCATCCCTAGGGAGGAAAATCACAAGGTTTCTTTCCCTATGTTGGTTACGGCCGATCCCAACATAAAGAAATTTCCTATACTCCGCAGTTGTGTCCTAAAACCCTAACCTAAGCTCTGATACCAACTTTGTCACGACCCGATTCCATGGGCCGGACCGGCACTAGGGCCCAGGTAAGCTTAAGGCCCCCGAGGCCCGTAGTCAGCCTGAAACACTAGAATCCAATATCTCGGTATAAATTTCAACATTCAGCCCATATGATTATGAACAATAAACCTCAATATTTTATTATTTCTCGGCCCAAGTTTATCTCCTATAGCATTCTAAAGTTCGGGCCCAATTTACAATACATCACATTCTAATATGGACTTACAGGATTAATTTGTCTATGTTAATACACAACTAAATATATGTAAATTTTTACAACTGCGGAGTCACTAACTGTTTGGTATACATGGCTTTTTTATACACATAATTACATAGTAAAATAATTATGGCACTATAAAAATTTCTCTATTGCCCTGCGCCGAAGACACATAGCCTAAATCGGATTAAAGAAAAACTTACTTCCTGAAAATTCAAATAAGACATGTGAGTTTTCTAAGGAGTAATAATTATTGCACAACACACGCAGTCACACAAATATGTAAACATTTCAATCTAGTCATTCGACTAGTTATATGCTCACGCAGCCAGTACCAGCACTCACACGTAATGTCACCTTCAAGTAATCAAGCAAGTGGTAATTAGTCAGTGGCACCACCTGAAACCCCAACGAGCCGTCCTCACACATGGCTCGCCCTCTCGTACATGTGCACCAGGGAGCCGATCCCCCATACGGCCAACTGGTCTAATCCTCACTGACCAGTCCTCTCATTGTTTTTCTACTCTCTCGTTTCTTTTCCATATCAACAGGAGGCAACCCGGTGGTCTCCATCCAATCTAGATCATCAAGTGCTCACAACAGGAGGCCACCCTGCGGGCTACAATCAAATCTAGATTATCAGGTGCGCAACAACAAGTAGCCATCCTGTAAATCCCCATATAATCTATATCATCAGGTGCACAAGGGGGCGCCGATCTCCCATTTTCCCGGCCGACGGTCAAGTATCATATCGTATTCAGGATCCATATCACAGACCGTCCTCACAAACCCATGGTGGTCCACTTCATCCCAATTCCACACAAACAAAGCACAGCATTTTCACAACACAATTAATCAAACATTGCAATCAAATGCAGACATATTGATCAGTTGGACATTCATTCTCAAATGCAATTAAATAGCTAAATAATTACCATTAACAACAAACAACAACAATAAAATCAATGATAAGAATAAACAGTAACAATGAAAATAATTAAATACTTAAATAATTAAATGAATAATAAGGAAAATAAATAAATAATTAGAGCACTCTGTTTATTATGCATTAGGTTATAGAATTAATCTAAATAAACTTTTTAATTATGTTATTAATTAAAACTAGTTCAAGTTCTAACGAAATTTCGGCAGCACCTCCCCTATAATTTGGACTATCCACCTGTTTAGATAACACAGTATTATTATATATTTATCAATCAGTACACACAGCCCATCCATCGGGCAATCAATCAATTTAAGACCCCATCCTCCTCCCAAAACCACGATATCAACGCTCAACCATTAGTTCACAACAATTATGTTTCAATGATAATGACAATCATTATTTACATCATATAATTATAACTAGCTAGTATAGCTAATTACCAAACAAATGAAAGCTTTAATACATACATAATCAAATAAAACTTATATCAGTAAGTTAATTTCAATTACTTTCATTTCTTCGTTCTTGCTTAAAGCTAATACGTCACATTTTTTTTTTTTTTTTTTTTTATACCTTGGTTAAATTTTATACTAGCCAATAAGAACAAATGCTTCAATTAATTATAATTCAATTAGTTTTTTTTTTATCCAATTAATTATATATATAATTATAATTAATTATAAGTAGCTCGACTCGCCCTTATATATATACTAATATATATATATATATCAATTCTTATAACTAGTTTATCTAAATGTTCTCAATTATTCAAATTAGTTGTTGTTCATCAAAATAGGTCATTCTCAACCTAGCTCGTATATGATATATGAATCAATTCATTCAAATTTTCAATTTAATTGACTAATGATCACTAAGTTTAGAATTTATACCAAAATAGGAAATTGGTCTTAGAGCATACCAATTGAAATTCAAGCGACGATTCCACGATCCTTGCGAAGAGAGGAACATTCTGTCCCTGGTGCCTCGCCGGAGACTCGCCGGACCGCCGCCGCCGCCGCCGTCCACGGTGGCCAGAAAAGTTGGGGCCACCCAGAATTGACCCTTCTTCACGCCACCCCACTCAAATTTCATCGAGGAGTCCGTTTTTGATGTCGGTTGTGCGAGGTTGGCCCTCCATTTGGCTGAATTAGTCCGACAGTAGCTTGGTGCCGCCATTAATGGTGATTTCGCCATTTCAAGCTTTGTAGCCGGAATTAATGGAGGAGAAACACTCACAAGGTGGAGGTGACTCGATCGACGCCTGCCTTTCGTGTTGACGTTGCCGGAATTGCTCGATCTCGTCGGAGATCGAAGAAGGAGAATTGTCGATGGAGACAGTCCCGCTTCGCGTCACTGGAGACTCTGCCAGTGTGGAAGGAGGTCGGAAAACGGACCAGGAGCTCTAGCGGAGACGATCGCCATCTCGCTCTCGTCGAGCGGTGGCCGGAAACGGAGGGAGAGGGTGGAGGGAGGCTGTCGCGCGCCTGAAGAAGGAGAGGAGAAAGAAAAGAAAGGAAAAAAAAAGTAAGGCGGTTTCTAGCAAACTCTAGGCCATTCCGGTTCGATTCAAACCGGTTTGGTCCGATTTAGTGGTTTGGTCTCATTTCGCTTGATTTTCAAGTTTTTCCCTCGGTTCTCGGATTATTTGGGTGGTTCTCGACAAATTAAACTGATTTTCGGGCCTGATTCAATTTATTTTAACCGTTTAATTCGGTTTCATAATATTTTCTCCATTTACTCAATAATTATAAAATTATTTATAGTAACAATATTTGATTTTAGGATAATGATTTTATATATATTCATAATAGATTAAATTACGGGGTTTCGTATTATTCTCAAAAATTTTAACCGTTTACGATTCAAAATTTCTTTTCGATATTTTATTTGGGCTTGGGCCTGACTCGTAAAATTTTGGGCTCGAATTGAGATTGTTTGGTATATATATATAGCCCATTAGTTGAAAATCGAGATTTTTGATTTATTAAAAATTCGAAAGTTTTCAAAAATAAAAATTCGGGGTGTCTCATTTAGTATTATTTATTTATAATATTTAGATATTATATTTTTATTCAATGGATTGTATACATAATAATCAATAGTTACTTTAAATTTGAATTTAAAAATTAAAGTGTGAAATATTTTTAATTATTTTGTATTAGATTTCATATTTTTAGATTTTTTTATTATTAACTAAAATCTTTAATGGCTTAATAAGGAAGAAATTTGATAATTGGAAGAATTTTTAACATCATCAACAAAAAGATAGGAAAAAAAATTGTTTTGAGAAAATAAGTAACAAAAAATTAAAAGCAGTTTTATGTTTCTAATAAATAAAAAACTAAAAACGAATAACTATAACAAACGGGACGATAGAGTTGCTTAAATAGTTTGGTTGATTATTTCCATGTTAAATTTTCTAATGGGAGAATTTAGTTAATTCAATTAAAATTGATTGAATTAATAAAAATAAATTAATTAATTTTTTACGGGCTCAATGCATAAGTTTATCCATGTATTTTTCATGAAAAATTTTATAACGTTTTTAATTTTTATTTTGACATGTTGGAATTTTGAATTTTAAAATTGAATATACTAGATATTTTATTTATTGAAAATACTTCAACTTGTAAAATTAAATCAATTAAAGATTTATTAGACAGTTGAAAAAGATAAAATTATATTAAAAATTCAAAATTTTTATTAATTACATACCAAATAGCATAAAAATAAAAAAATTTTAAAATTATATAAAAAATGAAATTCATGATATTATAATATTAATTTTAAAATTCAGAATGTTACGGATTCACGTAGATGGACATTTACATAGACCCAAAATATAAAGCACGAATTATGTTTATCCAATCCTGAACACCAAAAATTCAGAGTGTCATGATCTTCTTCGTCAAAATTCAATCGCTAATTGTATTACTCTTTGCAAAAAAAAAAAACTCGAACTAAATTAAAATATTTATTTAAACTTTTATCAAACATAAAATAAGAATAACGACTAGAATGATTAATGGGCTTTTTCATAATCAACCATTTGAAAAAAAAAAAAAAAAAAAGGGCATATCTCTCCCGTTACTTTACAGTATAAATTCTGGTTTGCCGTAAACCAATAGTAGAATATATTACCGCTGTACGACTTTTCTCTCTCTCCCCCTCGCCTTGCTTCTGCAAGATATATTAATATTTTACATTCAAAACCAATCCCTCTATTTAGAATCTCATCTCCCGAAAGAATAACAACATCGGATTAGACACGCTTCAATTCGATAATCAACGGCTAGGCGGAACTTCTTGGATAGCAATAATGGCGTTTCAACGTCCTGGTGTTGTTGGATTCGTCGGCTTGGACGAGATGAGTCTGGAAATGGCGGATAAGCTTGTTCGCTCTGGCTACAAGGTTCAGGCTTACGAGGTAATTGTTGCTTTGGTTTCGTTTTGTTTGTATTAATCAGTTTGCCAATTTTAGATTTCTTTGCCTAAAAAAAAGTCAGTATTAGGTAGAGAAAGAAATAATTTTCTTTTCGGCTTGTTTGGCTTGGGTGGGAAAGTTTGAAGGGAAAACTGGAAAGAAAGATAAGACAAAATATGCGCTTACATGTGAATGTGATGTGGCAGACTGCTAGTAGTATAATTGTACGGTAGAAGAATTTAGTTTTTAGTGAATATATAAATTCACTTCTAAAATTTTATTTAAATTTTAAAATTTTATTCTACTCTCAATTTAATTTATAAAATTATATTTTATTAAAAAATTTTTATTTTATAAAATTATTTTGGTCAATGTTTAAGTTTATAAAATTAGATTTATTAAGATAAAAACCTTACAAATTATATTTTTTTTATTATTATTATTTTATATAAAGGGTGTGCACGATAAGTCATTTCGTTTTTTTTTTTTTTGATAAAATTATGAATGGGCCAAATTTACCTTTTAGTGCTCACTTTAGC
This sequence comes from Jatropha curcas, assembly GCF_041381405.1. Lineage (NCBI taxonomy): Eukaryota > Viridiplantae > Streptophyta > Magnoliopsida > Malpighiales > Euphorbiaceae > Jatropha > Jatropha curcas. The sequence goes on along the minus strand of NC_143158.1, from coordinate 9,476,577 downwards.
TCCGAATTACAGTGAAGATAAACAATATGAATAATAAAATCTCTACTGGCCACTGGTCACATGACCACCCGCTTTCTTCGCCGTAAAACCTAAATATTGGCTACAATAAGGTCAACAACTATAAAAGAAGTTGGCTATCACATGCTTGCTGCCAGAGAGTGCATCACTTCATTGGAGGCAACTGTGGTGGCTAGGACGCGCTGAAAATCGCGTCGAATAGATTGAAATTCTCATTTGATCGGTGTTCTTGAGGATCTTCGGCGGCGAGAATTGGGAGAATACTGTTTTGGGTTTTTATTTCTCTCGCGCTGAACAATATATTGTTGCTCCAACATTTCCTACAAATTGAAAAATGACAAACGCACTCTATCTTAACAAATTGAAAACGATAGACCCAACTTTTCAGCTTTACTAACTATGACTATATAAATATTTTTTTTTGCAAATTGAACCAATTTATTTTACTCAAACTATAAAATTACAAATTGTTAGGTGCTTTTTTTTTTTCAGGCTAATAATTTTTGTTACTGAGTAAGAGTTGAACCTAAAAAAGAAAATAAAAATTTGTACAGCAAAATATAATAAATGTAATATACACATAATACTCAAAAGAAAATTTAAATTTAAAAAAAAAAAAAAAACAAAAAGAAGCATGATTAGATTGCTATAAGCAGATGAGAGACTGAAAGCTTGAAAAAAAAAAAAGATAAACATCAATAGGAAAATAGATAGAGCTAAAAAAGAAAAAAAAAATAAAAAAAAGAAAAATCATGATTAGATTCTTATATGCAAACGAGAACAATCACTTGTTGTGAAGTGAAAGAGATGCAAAGTATGTATAGTTGAGCTGAGCAAATAATGGATTCAATAAATACATTGTGGGGTCATTTATTGGAAAAAATTATTAATGCAATAAACCTGTTGGGGTTATTAATTATTGAAAAAAAAGAAACTGAAAAGTTTTATCATTAATACAATATATATAATGAGATTATTAATTCTAAGAAAAAAGAACATGAAGAGTTTAATAATTTTAGATTTTTGAATGACAATTTTTACAAAATTGTGCAGATATACAATTTTGTTATTTTTTTGTTTATTTAAAAATATTAATGACTATATATTAGAAAAAGAAATTGTTTTATTTATAAATTTGAAATAATATTAATGATATTATGAATTTCACTAGTTAATAAAATGAAACTAAAACATTTTACTATTTGGAGAATATTGATGATATTATTAATGTTATTAATCATTGGAAAAAAATTGAAAACCATCATTAATATTGTTAATGATATTAATTCTAACTTCATTAATGTCTAAATTAAAAGAAAATTAAATTATAAAGTAATCAAAAAAATGAAAAAGCAAAATAGGTGTATAAATTTACAGAGATATTTATGAAAAAGCAATGTCCTTTAAAATGGAAAAATTAAAAAAAAGTTATTTTATTAATTTTATTATTATTTATATAGATATCATTGATATTATTATTTTATTAATTACTTTAATAATATTAATGACATTATCAGTTTTATTAGTTATTAAAAATTAAATTGAAACATTTTATTACTTACTAGAAAAAGGAAATTAAAACGTTTACAAATTATTAATAATGTTATTTATTTTATTAATTATTAACAAGAAACTAAAAAATATCATTAATGTCATCAATTATATCAATTCTAGCTCCATCAATGTCCATCAATGATATAAAAAACTATTTTTTAAAAAACAAAAAACTAATTCCAACATAGCAAAATCATATTTTAGAATTGCATCATGTTAGCGAATTTGCTTCAACTTTTATATAGATGTATAATATAAATATAGATATAGATATAGAGAGATAGATTATATAGATATAGATTAATTATGCTATTTTTTCTTAATTTTTTGGTTAATTTTCTTTTGGAATTTAGAGTTTGATGATTTCATTTATAATCAAATTAATAAAAGAAAAAATCAATGAAAAATTGATGGTTAATTCATTGATGCCAAGAAGCTTAAACATCAATGAACTAATTTTTTGGATTGATGACTTCCTTTATTAATTCATAATTAAATTAATAGAAAATTGACAATGAATCCATTGTTTGCAATAAGTTCAAGCATCAACATTAAACACTTGGCAACTCTATTTTAACTCACTAGCTTTCACTAAAGAACTCAACATCTCATCTCAATATGACTCCTCTCAAACTCATTGGCATAGAAAACTGCCAATTATACTTTAGTTTTTCAAAGAGTTTTTAGGACAAAATAGTACATGCTGTAGCAAAGCATTTTGCTCAATGTTTTCCCTTTGGGCCCATCAGTTCCATTCTCTCCAGTCTCTACCATATAGAAAATGAGTGAAAAGTTATGATTATATGTCTAACCCTTGATTCATAATATTTTACAACTTTGTAATTGCAAAAGTTCTGCATTTATCTATTTTTTCCATCCTATTTTCTTTTCATCCAAATGAAGAAGGAAAATGTAATTCACTCCTAAGCAGATTTCAATTACAGTTTTCTTTCTTGTCAGCTTCTACTCTCCCAAACAGTGTAACATATTCAGAAAAATGTCACATGCCGCTCATCCTAATTGGATTAGGGTTGGAGTAAAATTGACTTGATTAGAATACATGCTTATGTACATGCATATACACCTCATTAACATTATCACATTACCAAATAGATAATTGGTGTCTTTCTTAGAAATCCTTCCATCATTAATAATTAAAGCATTTGTTAATCGAAGTAACAATTTACTTTGCCATTTCTTCATTTATTGTTGAAGAATACTTATCATAACTAACTTGCATGATGCCACATATATTCATGATATTGACATCGTAAATGACGCGTGTCTATTGCGTTTAATTATTTATTTTATACTTATTTTTGAAGTTTAAATACATTCATATTATCAATATGAATTATTTTTTAATTATTGTTTCTATAAGATGATCAAGGCCTAGTTGAGTTATGAAGGAAAGTGATTCATATAGCAAACCTAACCAGTTTGACTTAAAGTTCGGTTGTGTTGAATTTGAAACAATCTGTTGCTCAATGTATTTGTTTGATGGGAAGTAATGTTTAACAACCATTATATCATATTGTAGATAGAGGGAGCATTGGTGGATAAGTTTTCAACCTTGGGGGGAATGAGATGTACCAGCCTCCATGAGGTTGGGAAAGGTAAATTTTCTTTTGTGCTCATGCTTTTATTTTATTACTAGTTCTTTTATGACGCGCGTTGCACGTTGATTTTGATTGTTATATACTCGTTTGATTTCTTGTTATTTATACAATATTAAAGTCTAAATTCTTGTTAGATTAAAATAAATATTAATCAAAATTTTTTTAACATGTAACATCTAATTGAAAAGAAAATAATGTTTTTCTTCTCTGTTTAATAAAAAAAATGTAATTTTGTTATTAATTAATTATATAAAATAACTAAAAATTTGCATTTACCATACTGCAAAATATTTTATAATGTGGACATTAATCTAATAAATCAAGACTTGCTCTATGCTTCCACAATATAAAATATAAATTTGACCTTTACATCAATTATTTTTATCAGATGAAGTTCAGCTGAAATTTTGCCAATAGTATGTAATATTTTGGACTCCATGTGTTTTACACAAAATCTAAAAATAAATTACTTAAAGTTCTCAGCTTCATATAGGGATTAATGTGCAAACAATAATATTGGTAATGGAAGACCCTTTCTCAAGTTTACATATAGATATAAATAAGATTAAATTCAAAAATTTCAAAGTCTTATATATTTATTTCTATTAAGGAAAATCAATATAGTACACGTATTCCTAATTAGTTCCTAAGTATATTCCTAATTAGTTTATGATTTGTATTCTTAAATAGCTAGGTAGCATAGGAATTCCTTATATATAGACCTATGTAATCGATTAATGAGATACAAGAAATACAATTACAATATAATCTCTCAACATGGTATCAGAGCCTTCCATTCAAAAAAAAAAAAAAAAAAAAAAAAAAATTTCAGAAACTTGCCTTGCGAGAAGCCGTTGCCACCCTAGGAAGCCTTTCTAGGGTTAGTATTTTGTCTCACCACCGACCTCAGGATATTCTCCAGCCGCTGATCAGCGCCTCCCCAGAATCCGGTTGCCGGATTCCAAGTGAATGGCCCCCACGCGTCACCTATTTCTTCCTGCTCTGGTTCATGCGCTGGCGCATGTCTAGTGGTCTTTTTCACTCCGGTTCCTCTCTCCGGCATTGACTTGAAGAGAGACGTGCAACCCAGTGAGTTGCATTGTTATTCTTGGGCTTATTCAATTAGTTTGTTTGCTGCGATTCTGTTGCAGCTGTGTCGGGTAGTCTTCTGCTACTGTTGTTGCTTTAATTTGCTGAGGAAATCTATCTTTTCCTTTGTTGTGACAATTGTTTTAGGTAATTTTCGGTGATCTTCTAGTGATTCCTTATTGCATCAGGGTTTGGTACTGCACCTTTGCTGCAGTTATGGGTATTCTGCTTTTGAACTTTCTCCTAATGGAGCAATTAGTCGGGAGGCGAGCATTCTTATCTGCCATTATTGCCATGAACCTGGTCATATTAAACGATATTGCAAGAAACTGATAAATAAGCCGCTAAGGGCAAATATGGCTACTCAAGATTCTACAGTTACTTCTTCTGATATCACTGTAACAATTTCTGCTACGGAGTATGCTGAGCTCTCTAGATGCCGTTCTTCTAAGTCTACTGATTCCTCAATTGCTGCTGCTACCAATTCAGGTACTCCTACTACATGTCTTATGTCTACCTCATCGGAGTGGGTCATTGATTCTGGTTGCACATATCACATGATAGGTAACCCTAGTCTCTTATCCTCATTAAAAGATCCTAGACAATTTAATCGTCATGTTACTCTAGCTGATGGGTCCACATCTTCTGTCCAGTGTATTGGCACCACCAATCCCATCCCATCTCTTCCGTTATCTTCTGTTTTTTGTTTGCCTCGTTTTTCGTTCAATCTATTGTCTGTTAGCAAAATTACTCGACTATTAAATTGTTGTGTTAAATTTTATCCTACCTATTGTGTGTTTCAGGATCTTTTGATGAAGCGGATTATTGGTAGAGGACGTGAGTCAGGTGGCTTTTATCTTCTGGATGAACACGTTTCGTCATCTCTGGCTTGTGCTAGTGCTCTCTCTCCTCTTGAGGTTCATTGTTGTTTGGGTCATCCATCGTTGTCTACTTTAAAGAAGTTATGTCCGCAGTTTCAGTCTTTATCAATTTTAGAATGTGAATCTTGTCAATTTGCCAAACATCATCGTTTACCTTTAGTTCCTCGAGTCAATAAACGGGTTTCATCCCCTTTTGAGTTAGTTCATTCTGATGTTTGGGGTCCATGTCCTGTTATTTCTAAAACTGGTTTTCGATGTTTCGTAACTTTTGTGGATGATTATTCTAGAGTTACTTGGTTATTTTTAATGAAAACTCGTTCTGAGATATTCTCTATTTTCTGTTCCTTTTGTGCTGAGATTAAACTCAATTTAATACATCTATTCGCATATTGCAAAGTGATAATGCTAAAGAATATCTATCTAGTTCCTTCCAATCTTATATGTCACAGAATGTTATTCTTCACCAAACATCTTGTGTTGATACTCCTTCTCAAAATAGGGTTGCAGAAAAAAAAAAATCGACATCTTCTTGAGGTTGCTAGGGCACTTCTATTCCAAATGAAGGTCCCTAAACATTTTTGGGTGGATGCTGTCTCTACTGCATGTTTTTTGATTAATCGCATGGCTTCTATCGTGCTTAATGGTGCAATTCCTTATAGTGTCTTGTTTCCTTCTAAACTTCTATTTCCCATTGAACCTCGTATTTTTGGTTGTACTTGTTTTGTTCGTGATGTTCGTCCATAGGTTTCCAAGTTAGATCCAAAGTCCCTTCGTTGTGTTTTCCTTGACCGTTATCTTATTTCTATAGACGTCTCATTTTTTGAAAATACTCCATTTTTCCCTTCTTCTATATATAAGAGTGAGGGGGAGGATGATGACCTTTTAGTCTACGCTATCCAGCAATTTCCTAGCTCTCCTGCTCCTATTCCTGACCTTGCACCTGCTCCCGCTACAACATCTTCTGCTCCTATTCCCCCTCCTGCACCAGCATCTGCTCGCCTTCGTTTTGAACAGGTTTATTCCAGGAGACTAGGAACACTTGACTCACTTCCCCCACCTGCCGCTTCAACAGAAGATCTGGTTCCCTCCACTCAACCTGAGCCTGTGCCATCTACTCCTCAGTCAGACCTTGGCCTTCCCATTGCTCTTCGAAAAGGTAAATGCAAGTGTACCTATCCTATTTCTTCTTTTGTTAATCATGATCATCTTTCTTCTTCATCTCGTTGTTTAGTTAGTAACCTAGACTCTGTCTCTATCCCTAAAACTGTGGTCCAGGCTTTGTCCCATCTTGGTTTGTGTGCAGCAATGAAAGAGGAGATGGCCGCCTTAGATACCAATGGTACTTGGAATCTTGTGCCTCTCCCGGCAGGTAAGAAAGCTATTAGTTGTAAGTGGGTTTTCACAGTTAAAATGAATCGTCTCAAGGCACGATTAGTTGCTAAGGGCTATTCTCAGATTTATGGCCTTGATTACTCTGATACTTTTTCTCTTGTAGCCAAATTGTCTTCTGTTCGTTTGTTTATTTCTTTAGCAGTTACTTTTGACTGGCCTTTACATCAGCTAGATGTTAAGAACGCCTTTCTTCATGGGGATCTTCAGGAGGAAGTTTACATGGAGCAACCACCAGGCGTTGTTGCTCAGGGGGGAGTCGGGTAAAGTGTGTAAACTTCAAAAATCTCATTATGGCCTAAAACAAAGTCCTCGAGCTTGGTTTCGTTGATTTTGCAATGTGGTACACCAATTTGGCATGGAGGAAGTTTACATGGAGCAACCACCAGGCTTTGTTGCTCAGGGGGGAGTCGGGTAAAGTGTGTAAACTTCAAAAATCTCTTTATGGCCTAAAACAAAGTCCTCGAGCTTGGTTTCGTTGATTTTGCAATGTGGTACACCAATTTGGCATGCAGAAAAGTATTTCTGATCATTCTGTATTTTTTAGAAGTACTAAGACTGGTTTGATTCTACTTGTGGTTTATGTTGATGACATCGTTATTACAGGGAGTGATTCAGCGGGCATTACATCACTCAAGTCATTTCTCCAAACTCAGTTCCAGACAAAAGACTTAGGATTGTTGAAGTATTTTTTGGGTATTGAAGTGTTTAGGTGTAAGAAAGGCATCTTCTTATCTCAAAGGAAGTACGTCCTTGACTTACTGAAGGAAATTGGAAAGTTGGGTGCCAAGCCATGCAGTGCTCCAATGACTCCTAATTTGCAACTTTCAATTGGTGGTGAGCTATTTGATGATCCAGAGATGTATAGAAGATTGGTGGGCAAACTGAATTATCCTACGGTAACACGTCCAGATATTGCTTACTCCGTGAGCATCTTAAGCCATTTTATGTCTTCTCCTACTGTTATCCATTGGGAAGCTTTAGGACAAATTTTGTGCTACTAGAAAGGTAATCTAGGTCGTGGCCTTCTTTACAGTAATCATGGGCATTTGGACATTGAGTGCTTTTCAGATGCAGATTGGGCAGGGTCGAAGGTTGATAGAAGATCAACTTCAGGATATTGTGTCTTTGTGGGTGGAAACTTGATATCGTGGAGGAGCAAGAAACAAAATGCAGTCTCACGATCAAGTGCTGAATCAGAATATCGAGCTATGGCACAATCTACTTGTGAATTAATTTGGATTCATCAGTTGTTAGAGGAAATTGGCTTCAAGTCGTCCTTGCCTGCAAAGTTATGGTGTGATAATCAAGCTGCTCTTCACATTGCATCAAATCCAGTATTCTACGAGCGAACAAAAATATCGAGATTGATTGTCATTTCATCCGTGAAAAGATACAACAAGGTGTTATCTCTACAGGGCACGTTAAAACAAGTGAACAGTTATGAGATATCTTTACAAAAGTTCTAAATGAGCCTCGGGTTAACTATCTTTGTAACAAGTTGGGGATGATCAATATCTATGCTCCAACTTGAGGGGGGAGTGGTAAGGACTAGTTGTAAATAGAGTTCTAGTAGGAGTTAGATTTCTAATAGGTTTATAGTATCCTGTATATATATATGTGTGTCCCTATTGATGAATATACAACAAAAAAAAATATTTTTCGCCACTAGTTTACATTCTAAGCTTTTATTTCCCATTGAACCTCGTATTTTTTGGTTGTACTTGTTTTGATTGTGGTGTCTGTTCACAGGTTTTCAAATTCGATCCAAAGTCCCTTTGTTGCGTATTGAACAAACAAAACATATTGAGATTCGTAATCATTTCATTCGTGAAAAGATACCACAGGGAGTTATCTATACAGGGCACGTTAAAACAAGTGAATAGTTAGGAGATATTTTTACAAAAGCTCTAAATAGACCTCGAGCTGACTATCTTTATAACAAGTTGGGCATGATTGACATCTATGTTCTAAGTTGAGGGAGAGTGTTAAGGACTAGTTATAAATAGAGTTCTATTAAGAGTTAGATTCCTAATAGGTTTATAGTAATCTTATATATATATATATATATGTGTGTGTGTGTGTGTGTGTGTGTGTGTGTGACCGTATTGGTGAAATATGCAGGAATACGAATATTTTCTTTAACTGAATTACAAATATATAAAAGCTGAAAATAAGAATGATAGCAAATATGCCTAAATAGCCTTTTTTTTTTTTCATTAATTCAAACTTTTATAACCTGTTTTTTTTAAAAAGATTTCATTAGACGAAAAAAAGGAAAAACTTTCTTGTTTGATATATTAGTAAAATGCTATGATTCCTTAATTATATTGTTTTTGTTAAATTAGAATTATAAAAAATTTTAAAATAACAATAGTGTGAATAATCCAAAAAAGTCTAAATCAAAGATAGAATATATTTAAAAAATTTATTTTAATTTTATTGTATTTAACTAATAGACTCTAATAATAAATTATTTAAACATATTTTAAAAAATTCAGGATAATAAATTAAAAGAATTTAAGTTTCATATTTAATACTTGAATTAAGGTTTCCAATTTACCTCATAGAAAGCAATATAACTTGAGAACCTGTAATTAAGAACATCAAAATATATTAATTATAAAAATCATTGAATAATAATACTGCAAGATCAAATAGAGAATAGTTCAATACTTGAATAAGGTTTTCAATTTACCTTATAGAAAGCAATATCACGTGAAAACGTGTAATTAAGAACATCAAAATATGTTAATTTTCAAGAATAATAATACTGCAAGATCAAATAGAGAATATAAATATACATATTTTCTCGAATTAAAATGCATAAAAAATTAAGTAAAAGGATATTCAAAAGGATAAATGGAATCTATTTTCTCAACTTAAAAGACATAAAAAATATAACTAAAAGGATCTTCAAAGAATAAATGAACCTATTTTCTCTAATTAGAATGCATTAAAAATATAACTAAAATGATATATTAGAAATTTTAAATTAAACTAATACTAGTATAGGAAATCTCATTATCCCCCCTATTCTCACATTTATATATAGTATAGATTAATTTTTAATAGTTAAGTTAGCTAGATGCCATTATATTTTCAATATGGGATGTATGTAAGACGTTTTTGACTTTGCTTGTATACTATGTATGTTTAATAATAATTTTCACTAGTTGGTTTGTGCTAATGCAAGAACTTGCTTATTGCGTGAGGCTTTAGTCTTAGTTTTAACATCTCGTCATATGAATGAAAGAATAACATATGTTCTCCAGACTCACATCTATCTGTTATGAACTATAATACATCAGTGGTTTATATTTACAATAAAGCTAAATATTGGAGTGACCAAATAATGGAAAGAGAATGTTAGTCCCTTTGATCAATTAACTTTTGGACAAGCCAAATTATAACAATAGCACTGTTTGGTTTTCACTAAAGGAATTATCATCAAAGGTTTCTGTCACGACCCGTTTCCAAGGGCCGGACCGGCACTAAGACCTGGGTGGGCTTAAGGCCTCCTATGCCCGTAGTAAGCCTATATTAGTTAAACCCATATTCTAATCATAGTTATGGCTTCAGCCCATTAACTATATTCCATAGACTTACGGTTTTGTCCTGCAGGTGAAATGGAGAACTTCCTAGGTGGTCACCCGTTTTAGGATTTCCGTTAAGCGAGCACGCTTAACCTTAGAGTTCTTCCAACTCTCTAAGCCATTTCACCAAAAGGCGCCTCTGTTGATTAATTTCCCCCTTTTCGATATGTGATTCGATTCATTCCTGTGTCCCGCAGTCGGAATATCACAATTTCTGTGTTGCTTCATGGCAGCCAATTGCACAGTCATTTCAGAAGTGGGTTAACTGCGTTAAGAGGAAAGCATGAATCTTCATATGATGTGAACTACAATAGTGCAAGAGTAGAAACATCAATGCAAACAATAAAAAAACTTAAAAGATAAACATTTTAGGGATTGTTTAAACTATGTTGGTACTAGATAATAGCAATATTCATCAATGCTAAGTTTGAAATGGTAAATAAAATAATAGCAACATTCATCAATGCTAACTTGGAAATCACAAATAAAACAAAAATTGGTCATTGGCCATTACCCATATATGGTATTTGAAGAAGATAGAAAATAGAGGAAGAGAAATTGGAATAAAGATACCATTAAAGTTGATTTTCATATTGAAACATATTCTCCTTGGGCTATACAATTATTCAGAGAAATTTGTGATCATGCCGAAGGAGGTCATAACTACCTTTGGCTTTTGTTATCTTGTCATACTTTTTATTTGTTTTCCAGAGTCTGGCAAATTTCTTTGACTTAATGTTTTAGCTTTCTATTGCTTATTGACTCTACCTAATTATGCCTGCTATAAATAATTCATAAGAACGTAAAAGACTCATTTATGTATTATCAATGCAATTCCCCTACTCTACCATGGTAATTACCCTAGAACGAAATTAATTCCTTTTGGAGTATTAAATTGTGAAAATGTAATTTCAGCATGGAATTTGGCTAGACTCAATCCATCTTTGAGACAATATAATGCGTGTCGAGTAATGGAAATCAACAAGCTCATAGACATGAAGAGATGGATAGATCCAAGGCTAATTAATATGATCCAAAGTGGGCCTTGAGTCTTTTACTTATTTTATGTTTTGATTAACATAATTCAGCCCATTTAAATTGGGCCTTATATTTTATTTATTTTATAGGGTTTTTTAGCTGTTAAATACTTAATTTTCAATATTGTAACAGATATTGATATACAAATTTCAGTTTTTGCGTTTTATGCAATCAAATTCAAGAAAGGCGAATTCTCTTTGGTTCTTTATTGAACTTGCTTTCGAACTTATCAAAGTTAATTAATTTTTGTGGCATTCATTCTTTTATCTTGATATCTTTGATTCATACTTCTAGTTAATTATTGGGTCAGGATCTGCTATTTCATCCAAGAAGAAATTCCTAATTTGGGAATCGGGTTCCTAATTTGGGATTTAGGGTTTATATATGAAATCTGATTTTGGGGTGTCAAGACGCAATTCTTCGGATTCTGCATCACAATAATACTAGTAATAAACTCTCAAAGAAAAAATAATAAATTAATATAAATGCTAAATCATGAGTATAAATGATTTTACTCTGGCTTCATACTGTTTGGACTTTCTGAAATAGAAGGACCTACTGCTCCTGTAACATAAAGCCTTTGCTTGCAAGGTTCAAGACTTCAAGTATTGAGGTGTTCTGTTAGCAGCTTTAGTTGATTAGGAACCGTGACTGTTATACAGTGCTTGAACAATCTGAATGAAGAATATATGTGTCTGGAAAAATGATTACAATGCCAGATTTAAAAATCTGCCATTGCAGTCTACTGTCTACATGAGCTTACCTGCTTATTTATTTTATTGATAATTTTCTTAGTGTTAATTATAATGGATTCTGTCTTAATTTAGTTATACTGGATAGAGTTACATCTATAGTAACATAAAGTGCACAGTGTCAGTGTGGGCAAGGAACATTGAAACTTAGGGATGATAATTCCTACTTCCTACTTTCTGTGGAAGCACATTGTCAAAGCATATCAATGTTGAGCTTTTCGTTATTTCCCCTTTCTAGATAAATTTACGAGGAATTTGGGAATTTGTTTAGGTCAAATCCCTGCATCATTCATTGCTATGCCTAACCATTCTTCTTTTCTCATAACTCTAGCCACAGCGAAGCAAGCTGTAATTCTTGGGTTTGATTCTGATTCTTAAATTTAATGTCTTATGGGATTTGTGATTTAACCAAGTGTTTCTAATTCTTCTGCAGATGTTGCAGCTTTGGTTGTATTAATATCTCATGTTAATCAAATCAATGATGTGATATTTGGTCAACAGGGTGCTTTAAAAGGTCTTCTTTAACCTCTCCATGATTATATTATGATATTTTATCTGTCATACATTGACATGTAACTTCATTTTGTGCATGCAGGGTTGCTGAAAGAAGCAGTCTTTATTCTACGCTCAACTATTGTGCCATTGCATATCCAAAATCTGGAGAAACGTCTCTTGGGTAAATTTCTGCTAATGTTATATAGTACAAGAGTCTCTTTGAAAGAGTTCTCCTTTTTCTGATAATAAGTTCATGATTCTAATGATTGCCGTCTTTCTCAAAAATAACATGATCATGGAGAAGTTATCATAAATTTGGCATGTCTTTTTCTCTTGCAGAGGATGGTATGCTCACTTATTTAGTAGATGCGTATGTAACCAGGGGAACATCTGAGGCCTTAAATGGAAGAATCATGGTAACATTCTTGCTTATATTATATCATATGTTCTTTGTCCTCCTTTGCTTGATACTGGATATAGAGTTGAAGTCCTAATTACAATGGGTTAATTTCTATTAAGGAAAATCCTATTTGATTTTGCAATTTCTAGATTACTTCCTCGGGGACATCTGAAGCTATTGCAAAGGCACGACCTATTCTCTGTGGTAGGAATCATATTATAAAAAATACTTATTTTCGTGGGAACATTTAGATTTGTATTTTAGCCTGTCTATATATTTTCTGATTCAAATCATTGTGCTCTTACAGCAATGTGTGAAAAGCTTTACATTTTTGAGGGTGAAGTTGGCGCGGGACGGTGTGTTTTATTCTTGTTCCTTTCGATCTTTTTATCATAATCATGAACAGTATTTAGTTGCTATTCTTTCTGTTACATTTTCATCAAATTATTATTTCAGCAATGGAAATTTTAGATGAGAAAAATGACTTGTATCTTATGTACTAATTTAGATAAGAGATGAAATGCTTCCTGGATATAAATATTTTTTACAAAATTGTAGAATTTAATAGATACTGTCATTGACCTTTAGAAAATGATATATAAATATATATTTTCTTTTCTTAATAGTAAAATTAAAATGGTCAATCAGCTGCTTGAGGGCATTCATCTCGTTGCTTCAGCAGAGGCTATTTCTCTTGGTGCTCAAGCTGCAACTCATCCATGGATGGTCTATGACATCATTTCCAATGCTGCTGGAAATTCATGGTGAGTGCAAATATTGCAATTTATGTTGCTTTTTTTTTTTTTTTTTTAAATACCATTCCCTAAACAGATATACTGTTTGCTCCAGAATTCAAATTTTAAATCACTCTTGAAATATCTAAAATAGATTCTTTGGATGCTCTAAGGATATGTAGCCTACTCACTTGTTTAGGGTGATTCATAGTTGAGAAAAAAGACAGGGTTTGAAGCTTTTGCTTATTTATTCCTTTAAGCACTTTCGGTTTAAATACACCAAGAATTAACACATCCTAGCTCTAATAGGACTCCTAACTCTAGTAGGACATTCAACAATAAAATACAAAGTATTCTCACATATCTACAAAATATTCTAACACTCCCCCTTAAGCTGGAGCATACATATCATAAGCTTCTAGCTTGTCACAAATAAAATCAATCCGAGAACTTGTAAGGGATTTGGTGAGAACATCTGCCAATTGATCACTCGAATTAACGAAGGATGCGATAATACAGCCTGATTGAATCTTTTGCCTAATAAAGTGACAATCTATCTCTATGTGTTTTGTTCTTTCATGGAACATTGGATTTGAGGCAATATGTAGTGCTGCCTGATTATCACATATTAGTTTCATTTGTTTCACTTCGCCACACTTCATCTCCTGAAGAAGTTGTTTCAACCAAATAAGTTCAAAAGTAGCCAATGCCATAGCTCGATATTCCACTTCTGCACTTGACCTAGCCACAACACCCTACTTTTTACTCTTCCAGGATATTAAATTTTCCTCCAATCACAATAGCCTGAAGTAGACTGTCTATTAGATGAAGAACCTGCCCATCAGCATCAAAGTAGCCACCTACTTGTGTATGACCTCTATCTTCATATAACAAACCTTGTCCAGGGGTACCTTTGATATACCTTAGAATGCAAACAATAGCATCTCAATGGCCATCACACAGGGATTGGAGAAACTGGCTAACTACACTAACTGCAAAAGAAATATCCGGTCATTTGATTGTGAGATAATTAAGCTTAACAACAAGCCTTCTGTATCTACCAGGGTCTTTAAATAGCTCTCCCTATCCTGGAACAAGTTTCACATTAGGATCCATAGGAGTATCCACAAGTTTGCAGTCTACCATGCCAATTTCTTCTAGTATATCTAGTGCATATTTCCTTTGTGAGATTGTAACACCGGTCTTGGATTGAGCTACCTCTATCCCCAAAAAATATTTCAGTTTTCCCAGGTCCTTGATTTGAAAGTGGCTAAACAAGTGGTCCTTAAGGTGAGAGATCCCTTGGTGATCATCGCCCGTTATGAAAATGTCGTCAACATAAACCACCAAATAAATGCATTTACCACGATCTCCATGTTGATAAAAAACCCAGTTCCAGACAAAAGACTTAGGATTGTTGAAGGATTTTTTGGGTATTGAAGTGTCTAGGTGTAAGAAAGGCATCTTCTTATCTCAAAGGAAGTACGTCCTTGACTTACTGAAGGAAACTGGAAAGTTGGGTGCCAAGCCATGCAGTGCTCCAATGACTCCTAATTTGCAACTTTCGGTGGTGAGCTATTTGATGATCCAGAGATGTATAGAAGATTGGTGGGCAAACTGAATTATCTTACGGTAACACGTCCAGATATTGCTTACTCCGTGAGCATCTTAAGCCATTTTATATCTTCTCCTACTGTTATCCATTGGGAAGCTTTAGGACATATTTTGTGCTACTTGAAAGGTAATCCAAGTCGTGGCCTCCTTTACAGTAATCATGGGCATTTGGACATTGAGTGCTTTTCAGATGCAGATTGGGCAGGTTTGAAGGTTGATAGAAGATCAACTTCAGGATATTGTGTCTTTGTGGGTGGAAACTTGATATCGTGGAGGAGCAAGAAACAAAATGCAGTCTCACGATCAAGTGCTGAATATCGAGCTATGGCACAATCTACTTGTGAATTAATTTGGATTCATCAGTTGTTAGAGGAAATTGGCTTCAAGTTGTCCTTGCCTGCAAAGTTATGGTGTGATAATCAAGCTGCTCTTCACATTGCATCAAATCCAGTATTCTATGAGCGAACAAAAAATATCGAGATTGATTGTCATTTCATCCGTGAAAAGATACAACAAGGTGTTATCTCTACAGGGCACGTTAAAACAAGTGAACAGTTAGGAGATATCTTTACAAAAGCTCTAAATGAGCCTCGGGTTAACTGTCTTTGTGACAAGTTGGGGATGATCAATATCTATGCTCCAACTTGAGGGGGTGAGTGGTAAGGACTAGTTGTAAATAGAGTTCTAGTAGGAGTTAGATTCCTAATAGGTTTATAGTATCCTGATATATATATATATGTGTGTGTGTCTCCCTATTGATAAATCAAATAGAAGAAAATATTTTTCCACATTAAATTTACACCTATTAAAGCTTCAAAATTGAAAGAATCTTAATCTATTTTGCAAATTAGCATGGATAAACATGCAAAGTACTACAATTGCCATCGCAGTTGTCTACCACTAACATCATTATCATCAACCAGCAGTCCATCAATGTTACAATTATCACCACAATATTATCTTTTCTATTCTCTAAAACTAACTTGAGTATACTAGTATGTTTTCATTTCTTGAATGTTTCATACCTATTGTAGCTTACAAAGTTGATGAAATCTTAATCTATTTTGCAAATTAGTGTGGATAAATCTTAATCTATTCTTCCTATCATTGTCATCATCTCTCGCCATTGTTCTTATCCTTTGTCAATTTGTCATTATTATTTTCCCCATCATCATCATCGTCATCTCTTGCCATGTCACTTTCATAATTTAAGTTAAAACTGTTTATGGTGGAGTTAGAAAACTAGTAATAGTTATTAATACAATGGTCCCTTGTTCACTTTTGGATGCATTAAGCTAATAAGTTAATGTGCTAAAATTCTACTCATTATAGTCATTTCTGGATGTTAACCACCTTTAGCTTTTTGTCTTTTATTTATTCTTGTTATCTTGGTTAATAATTTGAAATATACTACTTGACCTTTGTGTTTTTCTTTTCTTTTCTGTTTCCTTTGGGGCTTATGGATAGGGAATATTGTTTTCTGAATGCAGGGTTTTCAAGAATCATGTACCTGAGTGGTTAAGAGGTGATGCCAAGCCTCATTCCCTCAATAATTTGGTCCAAGATTTGGTAAGATACACCATAGTGGTACATGTTTTACATTTTGTTGCATTCATTAATAATTATATATAATTGTTGATTTCCTTGGATTAAATGAATAGCCTTCGATGCTAAATTGTTGGCCATAAATAAAATGGCAAGAACCATTGATAATGACTAAAGAGAACAAAAGATGCCAAAGGGGTAGGTCTTTTCCATCCTTGAAAGCTATAACTAAAGTATCTCTGGTCTTGTCATTTAATTTCATATTAGCTCATTGTGAATAGAAAAGGGTTAACTTCTGCTTTTTTTGTAGTTCTATTGAGTACTTGGAGGGAGAGAAGCCCCCTCATACTTATTGAAAGATTTTTTTTTTTTTACTTTTAAGTTTTCGTTAAAAAGTGAAAGTGGAAATGTTGTTGATTTGTATTAAAATTTATGCTTTTAGTAAATGATTAATGAAAATTTATCTAGAATATTATTCCTCCAAAAGTCTGTTACTATTGAATAAAAGAGAAACAAACTTTGTTTCATCAACAGATCCTTTGAGATGATGGAGGATATCTCCAATATCAGAATGTATGGTTGAAATTGATGAAAAAATTGGTGGCAAGAGTTTGATTAGCTGATATTAGTCAGGTGTTTGCTAGTGGAGAAAGATGTTAGAGTTGTTTAAGGCTTAGAATACAAGGTACAAGTATTTTTGAGAACTATTGAGGGTCAATTTCTCTTAGGGTCACTAATTGATTACCAAATTCAGCATGTTCAATAAATTTTCAAATTTATCACTTATCAGATAAATTAATTTGAATTTCAATAAAGCTGCAATTGCTGTATTTTGATAGAGACTCCAATGGATCTCTGATTTAGTGACCAACTAAAGTCTTCTTTGAGTATGATTATAGTTAGCTGTTGTTGGCTGCTAACTAGAGGTTAGAGAGTGGTGGTTGGAGGCCCAAATACTATTAACTAGAAATCTCAACTTTTAGCTTTTCAATTTTTAATTTTGAACTGCTAATTACTATATTTTGAAATGGGGCTTTGGATATCATGTTTACCAAAAGCCCTAATGCCAATTGACTTGTAACGGCTCCATCTAAAGAGGCTTTAATAAAAAATTTCTTACAATACTAACTGGCTGATACATACATCACCTAGTTGAATTTTTCTAGAATTTGGTATGGTGAGATTGAAATAAAATTGAAAGGTATAAATTTCATGTGACAAATTGTGATGAAGCAATCAGCTGAATTTGACTGACTGTGGATGAAATCAAGCATGAGAACTGAGGATATAGTACTTAATGTCAAACACTGTTGGTGCAACTTAGTTTATGCTGTAAAAGTTTTTATGTAAATTTTGAGAAGTACCAGCAAATACTGATTTCTTTATGAACATAGAAAATATAATAGTATTTTGGTAGCTTTCTTTTTCATTTTTGCATGAGAGGGATGAGATATGGTTGAAGTTTTAAGACAAAGCAATCTAAATTAGTAATTTGAGGCATAATTTTATCTTGGAGGTTTTTTTTAGCATTTGATAACATCCATTACCTATGACCATTGTTTTTAGAATATTTTGAATTTTTGAGAAGCATTGTTATTGTATTTATAGTCTTAGCTTTTTTTTTTTTTTTTTTTTAATGGCATCCAGGGTATTATTTTGGCTCAGGCCAAATCACTTGCATTTCCTCTTCCACTTTTGGCAGTTTCTCATCAACAGCTTATTCTTGGTAAAATCACTATCATGTGCTGTTTGTGAATTATTCAAATCACCAAGTTTCTGCTCATTAAATTTTTATTTGTAGGATCTACATATGCTACTGGAGATGATAATGATGTCACATTGCTCAAGGTTATTCCCACTACTGTTCTTTTGAAATTTCTTTTAGCAGGTTGGCTGTGGATTGCTCTTAAACTGTTATATGAAGAAAAATTGGTTTGAAAGATGCTTTGTTATCTGTACATTCTACAACTCTTTTCTAGGCCTGGGAAAAGATCCATAGAGTAAATATTCAAGAAGCAGCCAGTGCAGAGCCCTATAGCCCTGAGCAAGTAGCTTGCCAAATTACTTCTGGGTCTGCTGTTGTGAAGAGAATTGGTTTCATTGGTCTTGGTGCAATGGGATTTGGCATGGCAACTCATCTGCTGAAATCAAATTTCTGTGTTATTGGTTATGATGTAATTCCTCTCTCTGTTTCCAACTATATTTCCAATTAAAAGAGTCAATTTATGCTTGATGCTAGAAAAATTATGCTTGATGCTAGAAAATGTCTGTTATTATTCTGTCTAAAATATTGCCAAATTTCTTTAGTTCTCATGCAGTCTACAATAGATCAAGCTTTGTATAATGAAGATTCATCATTTGCCCTCCTTTGTTATCTAATTTTGGAAAATTGGAACTAAATGGTTCAAGATATTTTCTCTTAACTGTGAGCTTAGTTGAGTTCAGACCTCTAGTTCATTCTGACTCTAAATTGCAGTGGATTTGTTAAAATTTTAAATCTATCAAGTGAATGAATCAAAAGCAAAATATCTATTTATGAACTTTTAAGTAATTAATGGCTACTAATTTCAAAATCCTTTCACTTGCCAGCCAGTTTCTAAGAAGAGATGGTGATTGCATTACATGGATAGGAGAAAAGATTAAAGAATGCACATTTATCATTGTCATGCATGTGGATTATTTCTCTATGTATGATAATTTAAGTATATGTTTGCTTTCATGGTATGCTGATGGTTAACTTTTCTTACGGCTTGATTGATACATAACCTTTTTTTTTTGTTGATTTAGATGTTTAGTTGAAAATTAAATTGCAAATTTAAATTAGATGTATTCTTGGGTGGCAGGCATATAAACCAACACTGAATCGATTCACAGATGCTGGAGGCTTGATTGGCAACTCTCCAGCAGAAGTGTCCAAAGGTAATTTAAGGCCAGTAGGTCATGAATTTGAGTTGGAAAGTAAAAAACGTGATGCAAGATCAGTAGAGCTAGCTTTTTTGTCAGGTTCTTCATTTCTCAGTTGCAATTTTCTTTGGTGTTGTATACTGTTCAACTTAATTTGATGCTTAGGAGGTTATAACAGAATATGGCTTAGAGGGGCTTGCAGCTCAATGTGTTACTTGCCTTCTGTTTGGCACAGAATGTTAGTGCTTTATATTGCTAGTGCAAGTGTTGCTTATGGATCTCGGCTTTTCTACTTCTTTTATGCAACTTGATAAGAAACTGAAGTTTTTAGGCATTGAATATTGGAAGTTATTCTCCTAGACTAAATCTTCCACAAAATAGTCTGTGTAGACTAAAAATGAGGTAATAGTAGATAGATGATGCATTTTGGCCAAAACACATCTCTGTGAGTAGCCATCCATATAAAAGTAGTCAAAATGTGATTGGAAAGAATTATTTTTTGAAATACAGAAACTTTAGGAGGAACAAAGGAGCAAGAAAGTAAATGGGGAAAAATCAACATTAAAGGTCCTCAATAGAAAAACTTCTTTTGTTACATCCATTGTAAGATATAATATCCCGAATAAACTAAGCCTTAACCCAAAACCAGTAGTGGTTGGCTGTATGAACCAGGTGAAATTAAATAAGTACTGCTTGATGTCTCATTACAAACTTGAAGAGCATTAGAACCTTAGCCTGAGTTGTTTCTTGTGTATTCTTTTTCCTTGGGTTATCAACTCAAGTATAGTGCTATGCTCATTGGAGAACCCTAATAAACCTGTTTAGGATACCAATTGTAAACATATTCTTAAATGAATGCATAGGTTCTGTGTTTGTGTATGTGTCTATTTGCATGTCTGTGACTACTGGTGTAGCTGTGTGTGAGATAGGCAAATGTGACACCAAGTGATATAAGATAAGGTTAAAAAAAAAAATTTGGGTCCTGCTATGATATTCATAATGTTAAGCTTTGCATATAAAGTACAATGCCATGACTGATACTTATATCGCAACCACTATCCTGTGTCTGGAGTGTCAAGAAACTCTTCTAGCTCTGCTGGTCTATGTTTGGGTGTGCTCCCTGGCTTGATGTTTCCAGAAGAAACGACCTTTATTTGGTAGCAGTATATCTTTGCTAATGTAAATTTTTTCTTGAGATTTGTTTGAATTTGAATTCCTATATTCTACCACTTCGTGTTGATTGCAGAATCATATTAGCTGTGAACTATGATCAGGAAGCTAGATGGAGTTCTAATATAGAGTGGTGAATTTAGTTTTTTAAAAGTAAGCTTATTGGTATTATTGATTATACATTTTTTTTTTTTGTCTAGATGTTGATGTGCTTGTCATTATGGTTACAAATGAAGCTCAAGCTGAGAGCGTCTTGTATGGTGATCACGGTGCAGTTCCAGGTAACACCCACATTATTTATTCTTTTTTTGAACTGCCACTGTATATTATCTTAATTAATTTGAAATAATTAACGACTATTTTAAATTTGTAATATTTTTTATGTTCTGGTGAAAAGTTATTGACTTTATTATTGTGTTCTATAGTACTTCCATCGGGATCATCCATCATTCTTTCGTCTACTGTATCTCCTGGATTTGTGATCCAATTAGAGCAACGCTTGCAAAGTATGTCATACCTTCTCTTTTATGTTTTCTTTTCTTTTGTTTCTTTTACAACAACGACATCAAAAACAACTAAGGCTTAACCCCAACTAAGCCTTTGAAATTATGCCCTTTTTTTATGCATTTTGAGAATTCTATAAATTTATGGTTAATTTTTTCCTCAGTTTTTTTCAAAATAAGACACATTAATAAGATAATAGAAGAAGCTATTTAATATGAGCATCATTATGATCTTATGGCTGATTCACAAATATGGTACTATAAATCCGTGCAAATTTTCAAGATACATTAAAGTAAATGTGCTTCAGGGTGCATTTAGGTTTCTGAACATTCCTTGAAAGTGATGTGGAAATTTAAGATTCTAGTGCTTAGTTGTTACTGAGTACGTAGCCCTGCATGATGTGCTGGTTAATTATCATAAATACCATATTTATTAAAGAAATATAGTATCGTACGATAAAAGTTTGTATTAAAATTTGAGATAAATGTTATTTATTAACGAATGTAATTTTGAATAAAATTTTGTTAGAAAATTGATTTTTTTTAAAGAAAGTATTTCTAATATCATCAGTTCACATTTCTTGACTTCGTTCATGATAATTCTAACTGGTAGAGAACATTATGAACGCTATTCTTTTAGGTTGTGCTGCATATTTATAAATTTGTGCATCACCCATTCTTTATCCCAACACTTTTTACATTTTCTGCTATCATATTAACTTACAATAATTAAAGATTCAGTGAAGCTCTCTAGATAGTTAATGAATTCATTAATACTATACATATATACATATATATAAATACAAATAAATGGACAAATACATTTCTTGGCCCGTTCTATGCCGTGGTTAAATCAATTTATTTTTAAATAATAATTGCTAAAAAAATATATAATTATTTGTTTTTTAATTAAAGCTTAAAATAATAAATTAAGTGATATCATTTTATAATTATGAATTGCAATATGGGAAAAATATGAAATATGATGACAACAAACTAAAAATATTAAGAATAAAATGTTGATCAAAAGTCGCGTTTATTATTTTGGAATGTGATTTACTCCATTTAACATTTGTAATTTAATGTGGAAAATTATTGTTGTATTATTTTCATCAATAGGGACACATATATATACATATACAGGATGCTATAAACCTCTTAGGAATCTAACTCCTAACTGAATTCTATTTACAACTAGTCCTTAACACTCCCCCTCAAGTTGGAGCATAGATGTTAATCATGCCCAACTT
Source organism: Jatropha curcas (assembly GCF_041381405.1). Taxonomy (NCBI): domain Eukaryota; kingdom Viridiplantae; phylum Streptophyta; class Magnoliopsida; order Malpighiales; family Euphorbiaceae; genus Jatropha; species Jatropha curcas. The sequence continues at coordinate 9,454,026 of NC_143158.1, read as the reverse complement.
GTTACAAAGATAGTTAACCTGAGGTCCATTTAGAGCTTTTGTAAAGAAATCTCTTAACTGTTCACTTGTTTTAACGTGCCCTGTAGAGATAACACCTTGTTGTATCTTTCACGAATGAAATGAAAATCAATCTCAATATGTTTTGTTCGTTTATGGAATACTGGATTTGATGCAATGTGAAGAGCAACTTGATTATCACACCATAACTTTGCAGGCAAGGACGACTTGAAGCCAATTTCCTCTAACAATTGACGAATCCAAATTATTTCACAAGCAGATTGCGCCATCTCGATATTTTAATTCAGCACTCGATCGTGAGACTATATTTTGTTTCTTGCTCCTCCACGATATCAAGTTTCCACCCACAAAGACACAATATCCTGAAGTTAATCTTCTATCAACCTTCGAACCTGCCCAATCCGCATCCGAAAAACACTCAATGTCCAAATGCCCATGATTACTGTAAAGGAGGCCACGACCTGGATTACCTTTCAACGAGCACAAAATTTGTCCTAAGCTTCCCAATGAATAACAGTAGGAGAAGACATAAACTGGCTTAAGACGCTCACAGAGTAAGCAATATCTGGACTTGTTACCGTAAGATAATTCAATTTGCCTACCAATCTTTTATACATCTCAAGATCATCAAATAGCTTACCACCAATTGAAAGTTGCAAATTAGGAGTCATTGGAGCACTGCATGGCTTGGCACCCAACTTTCCAGTTTACTTTAGTAATTCAAGGACATACTTCCTTTGAGATAAGAAGATGCCTCTCTTACACCAAGATACTTCTATACCCAAAAAATACTTCAACAATCCTAAGTCTTTTGTCTGGAACTGAGTCTGGAGGAATGACTTGAGTGATGCAATGCCTGCAGAATCACTCCCTGTAATAACAATGTCATCAACATAAACCACAAGTAGAATCAAACTAGTCTTAGTACTTCTGAAAAATACAGAATGATCAGAAGTACTCTTCTACATGCCAAATTGGTGAACCACATTGCAAAATCTACCAAACCAAGCTCGAGGACTCTGTTTTAGGCCATAAAGAGATTTTCGAAGTTCACACACTTTACCCAACTCCTCCTGAGCAATAAAGCCTGGTGGTTGCTCTATGTAAACTTCCTCCTGAAGATCCCCATGAAGAAAGGCATTCTTAACATCCAGCTGATGTAAAGTCCAATCAAAAGTAGCTGCTAAAGAAATAAACAAACAAACAGACAGAAGACAATTTGGCTACAGGAGAAAAAGTATCAGAGTAATCAAGGCCATAAATCCGAGAATAGCCTTTAGCAACTAATCGAGCCTTGAGACGGGCAACAGATCCATCAGGATTCATTTTAACTATGAAAAACCATTTACAAACAATAGTTTTCTTACCTGCTGGGAGAGGCACAAGATCCCAAGTACCATTAGTATATAAGGTAGCCATCTCCTCTTTCATTGCTGCACACCAACCAGGATGGGACAAAGCTTGAACAACAGTTTTAGGGATAGAGATAGAGTCTAGGTTACTTACAAAACAACGAGATGAAGGAGAAAGATGATCATAACTAACAAAAGAAGAAATAGGATGGGTACACTTGCGTTTACCTTTTCGAAGAACAATGGAAAGGTCAAGGTCTGACTGAGGAGTGGATGGCACAGGCTCAGGTTGAGTGGAGGGAACCGGATCTTCTGTTGAAGTGGTAGATAGGGGAAGTGACTGGGTCTCGTGGAATAAAGCTGTTCAAAATGAGGGCAGACAGATGCTGGTGCAGGAGGGGGAATAGGAGGAGCAGACGCTGTAACAGGAGCAGGTGCAAGTTCAGGAACAGGAATAGGAGCAGGAGAGTTAGGAAATTGTTGGATAGAGTAGATTAAAAGCTCATCATCCTCCCCCTCACTCTTATATATATGAGAAGGAAAAAATGGAGTACTCTCAAAAAATGTGACATTGACAGAAATAAGAGAACGGTCAAGATCAAGAGAGAAATAACGATATCTCTTTTGATGCTGAGAATACCCAAGGAAAATACAACAAATGGATTTTGGATCTAATTTGGAAATCTGTGGACGAACATCACGAACAAAACAAGTACAACCAAAAATATGAGGCTCAATAAGGAATAAAAGTTTAGAAGGAAACAAGACGCTATAAGGAATTGCACTATTAAGCACAGAAGAAGGCATGCGATTAATAAAAAAACATGCAGTAGAGACGGCATCCGCCCAAAAATGTTTAGGGACCTTCATTTGAAATAGGAGTGCTGCCCTAGCAATCTCAAGAAGATGTCGATTTTTCCTTTCTGCAACCCCATTTTGAGGAGTATCAACACAAGATGTTTGATGAAGAATACCATTCTGCGACATATAAGATTGGAAGGAACTAGATAGATATTCTTCAGCATTGTCACTTTGCAATGTGCGGACAGAGGTATTAAATTGAGTTTTAATCTCAGCACAAAAGGAACAGAAAATAGAGAATATCTCAGAACGAGTTTTCATTAAAAATAACCAAGTAACACGAGCATAATCATCCATAAAAGTTACGAGATATCGAAAGCCAGTTTTAGAAATAACAGGACATGGACCCCAAACATCAGAATGAACTAACTCAAAAGGGGATGAAACCAGTTTATTGACTCGAGGAACTAAAGGTAAACGATGATGTTTGGCAAATTGACAAGATTCACATTTTAAAATCGATAAAGACTGAAACTGCGGACAAAACTTCTTTAAAGTAGTCAATTAAGGATGACCCAAACGACAATGAACCTCAAGAAGAGAGAGAGCACCAACACAAGCTAGAGATGACAAAACTTGTTCATCTAGAAGATAAAGGCCACCAGACTCACGTCCTCTACCAATAATCCGCTTCGTCAAAAGATCCTGAAACACACAATAGGTAGGATAAAATTTAACACAACAATTCAGTAGACGAGTAATTTTGCTAACAAATAATAGATTGAACGAAAAATGAGGCAAACAAAAAACAGAAGACAACGGAAGAGATGGGATGGGATTGGCGGTGCCAATACACTTGACAGAAGATGTGGACCCATCAGCTAGAGTAACATGATGATTAAATTGTTCAGGTTCTTTTACTGAGGATAAGAGACTAGGGTTACCTGTCATATGATCTGTGCAACTAGAATCAATGACCCACTCGGATGAGGTAGACATAAGACATGTAGTAGGAGTACCTGAATTGGCAGCAGCAGCAATTAAGGAATCAGTAGACTTAGAAGAACGGTATCTAGAGAGCTCAGCATACTCCGCAGCAGAAATTGTTACAGTGTTCTCAGAATAAGTAATTGCAGAATCTTGAGTAGCCATATTTACCCTTGGGGGCTTATTTATCAGTTTCTTACAATACCGTTAGTGTGACCAGGTTCATGGCAATAACGGCAGATAAGAATGCTTGCCTCCCGATTAATTGGTCCATTACTATGGTTATTTCCTCCTCTTCCTCTGTTTCCTAGCTGTCTAACGATCTGATTACGACTCACAAGGGCACCATTATCATAAGGGGAAGGGGTATGAGAACCTTCAGTACGTAGTAATCTAGCGAAAGCCTCCTGAAGAGAGGTAACGTCACTACTTGAAAGAACCTGTGATTTGGCAGTTTCAAAAGCCGGAGCAAGACCTGCAAGAAAACTCATTACATCCATTTGTTCTCGCTGAGTCTGTTGAACCTTAATATCGGGCTAAATGGCAATAAAACGTTAAGTTTCTCGTAAATCTTCTTAAATTCCATGAAATAAGCTGTGAGGGGCTTATCTTGCTGGTCGGCTCGATAAAATCCTTTGCAGACCTCATACATATGAGATAGATTACCTTTTCCTGAGTACAAAAATTCAAGATAATCCATCAGTTCCTTAACAAACTCACAATGATTAATTAAACCAATTACCTCACTGTCAATTGAATTTCGAAGCTGTAAAAATAATCGAGCATCCTCTCTAAGCCAGATTTGCCTAGCATCTCCTTCAGGCGGATCATTGGTCAAGTGGTCATCCTTATCCAAACTCCGAAAATATATAAGAACTGTTTTACTCCATGCTAGAAAATTGGAGCCAGTAAGTTTGTGTTCCGTTATTTTATTCAGTAATGGCGCCACATCAGTGATGACAGGTTTCGATTCGGAAGTCTCCGGTGGAGTAGTCGTCATGATTTGTGATTAAACGCTCAAAAACAAATGTAGCACAGCAAAGGAAAACTACGATTCTTGGTAACTTGATAGTAGAATAGCAAATAGGCAGCAACACAATATAAATTCACAAATTCAGATTGTATCCGGCAAGGCAGCAGCAAAGGTGCAGCACAAAAAACACCACAAAAGTCAAAGAGGGCCGACGCAACACACTGGGTTGCACTGTAGTGGCAGAATCGATGCCGGAAACTGAGAGCCGGTGAAAGGAGATGGCCGGACGCACCCACACGTGCCGGGGTGTGAAGAGGAGCGGAAAGTATGAGTGGCGCATGAAGTCCACTCGCGAGGATTCCGGTGACCGGATTTGAGGGAGAGCCAATCGGCAGCCTGCCCTTCTTCCTTGGGTGGCAGTGAGACAAAAACACCAGCCTATTTAGGTGACCTAGACTGGCAGTCACCAAAAAACACCCTCTGCCTGTAGTTTCAATGCAAAAGAGCAGAGAAAAAAAAACCTAACGAGCCCCCTGGGCTCTGATACCATGTAATTTAATGTGAAAAATTATTGTTGTATTATTTTCATCAATAGGGACACATATATACATATACAGGATACTATAAACCTATTAGGAATCTAACTCCTAACCAAACTCTATTTAAAACTAGTCCTTACAACATTTATACAACAATCAAATTAAAGTTTCATAATATATTTACTATATCAATTATTTAGTAAATTAGATCAAAAAATAGATATTAAAATATCTCTAACTTTTTTTTTGTTTGAAATCAGTACTTATCTGAATATAAAATGAAAATCAATTATTTAATGTCAGATTAAAAAGGAACATATATATATACACACACACATACTCACTTAAATCATATATCTTAAAAATATTAACCAACTCAATAGTAATATAAATCAATTTCTCTATAATATCCGCAAAATATTCAACTAAATGAATGCTTTCTAAATTTTTCATCTCTCTATTTCCCTTATATTTGCTGAAATGATGTTCTGAAAGCTTTGGCTTCATTACTTGATAATAAAACCAGAGTACAAGCTTGTTATGCATGCTCATCGGTGAAGATTACTCAGGCTCTTCTCTTTTTCCCTTTTTAGTTTTTACTGACTCGCTTCTTAATTCTCTCTCATTTTCTTTCTTGGTCCAAGGTGGTCTTCCCATATGTCTTATACTTAATTTTGCCCCTTGGTTTTTGATGAATTTGCTTAGTTAACAGAAACCATTTAGAAGAGCTTCTGTATGTTTAATAATTATATTTTAAGGTTATTATCTTTTAATATCTTTAATTAGCTAGATACTGATGACACAAATCGGCGGGAGACCTTGTGGTTTCATCTTGTTTATTTGATATGTTTTAAATGGTAGCATTTATGATTTTTCCAATACCTGGTTTATAAGTTCTACTCCAATAGTTTAATTATCAACCTACAAATGTCATAGATGAAGGAAAAAATTTGAAATTGGTGGATGCTCCTGTTTCTGGTGGTGTCAAGAGGGCCTCGGATGGAACACTTACGGTCTGAAATTAACACTTTTGGTTTGACAAATTAGATAGGTTTTCCTTTATTGATCCTAACATAGATTCAATATTTCTGTTCAGATAATGGCTTCTGGTGATGACGAAGCTCTTATACATACTGGTGCAGTGCTTGCAGGTAATAAACATGTTGCACATAATCCATTTTCTGTCAAACAATTTTCTGAAATTTAGATAGCTATTTATGCTTGGCTCTTAATTGTGAACAGCATTAAGCGAGAAGCTATATGTCATCAAGGGAGGTTGTGGAGCTGGAAGGTATTTCAGCATTAATTCACGGACATATGAATTATATATAGTTTTATTAATATATTTAGGAAGCATTCAGTTTTCCAAATTCTTGGAGGTGAAGGACCTTATCTTATTCTCTCGATCATTTTCAGTGGTGTGAAGATGGTTAATCAGTTACTTGCTGGAGTTCATATAGCTTCAGCAGCTGAGGCAATGGCATTTGGAGCTCGATTAGGTCTCAATACAAGGATCTTGTTTGATTTCATAGTGAACAGTGAAGGAACATCCTGGTTCGTATTGTGCACGCAATAATTCTTCTTTTTCTCTCCATCTGATTGATATATATATATATATATACACACTCTCCGTGATTGAGTCAAGTATGAGAAATCATCTGCATTGATTTGATCCTATGTTAGTTTCATTCGACTCTTTATGAGAAATGGCTCATAGATATTGTCTTTGGTTATAACGATGAAAAGAAATACCATCCTGCTAAACAAAATGTGAAGAAGTGAGAGCAAAAGAGAGGAGGAGAGGTTGGGTTGGGGGTAATTTAAGAATTGCGAACTGTCAAGGAAACTAAGGTGTACATGGTAAATCTTTTCTGTAGTTGATTTGTTTTCTTGTTGCTTTGTTTGTTTATACTTTTTCCCTCTCTTTTAATTGAGAAAAGAAAGAGCCTTCTGAAGAATTTTCAAATCTATAAACTTCAGTGAATATTGGTATAATGCTAATTATCTCTCTGCCAGTTCACAAAAATTTCTCCTATGATTTTGTAATTTGTCCATGTACACACACACATGTTCACTAATGAACATTTTAGAAAATTTGGAGAAAAAGAGTAAGAGGAGAAAAAAAATTTATTTTGAAGCAATTGTAAGAACATTATCAAAAGCCAATATAAGCAAACCTATTGCAAAAATATTTTAGCAGCTTTGAAGTTTATTTCTAATCTAAGCTAACATTGTTATTGCAGGATGTTTGAGAATCGTGTTCCTCACATGTTGGACAATGACTATACCCCATATTCTGCACTTGATATCTTTGTGAAGGATCTGGTTTGACTTCTTTAATCTGGAGTAATGTGGAAACAGAAAATTTTTTTAAATAATTCCTAAGGTTTTAAAGTAGCTGTTCTAAACATTTGTAGGGCATTGTTTCTCATGAATGCTCATCTCGAAAAGTGCCACTTCATCTTTCAACTGTTGCACACCAACTATTCCTGGCAGGTATGGTACCCTTTATATTTGTAATCACTTTTATGATCATCACTGATAATCTGTTGTCTTGAATACAAGACGAAGTAGCATTTTAGTTGCACTTAATGTGTTTTTAGACAGTGGTTATTATGTCTTTGAGTTTGCATAAAGATAACACTTGACCTTCACTATTGATCAGGTTCTGCTGCTGGTTGGGGTCGTCAAGATGATGCTGGTGTGGTTAAGGTATACAAAATTATTCACATAAAAGTTGCAGATTATGCAAATTTACTATCGGTCATTGAGATTTGAGAGCTATCGCAATAAAAAAAAAATTCCAATCCACAGTTTTATGAGACTCTCACGGGTGTTAAAGTTGAAGGAAAACTTCCTCTTCTTGTGAAAGAAACTGTGCTGAGATCTCTTCCCCCTGAGTGGCCCCTAGATCCCATTGATGATATATGTCGACTGAATAAGAGCAATTCAAAGACATTGGTGGTTCTGGATGACGACCCAACTGGAACTCAAACTGTTCATGATACTGAAGTATTAACAGAATGGTAAGTTTGTTCCTCTATGCTACAAAACTGCTTTGCAAAATAGAGTGTTTAAATGATATAATATAATCTAACTATGATACATTTAAATTTTGAAAGCATGATTTTCTATGGTTAAATATTAAACCTGCTTTCACAGTATTTTATTTTATTGAAATATCTCCACAGTGTCAACATATTTCAAGATAAAAGATTTCAAAATTTTTAAATTGTCATGCTCCCAATTAAGTTTCAAAACTGGAAAGAAAAATGGAAAAAGTAAAGGAATGATTAGATTCATATACGACACACTTGAACTCAGAGCGAAGGACCTTAGAGATTTGATGTTTCATCCTCTAACTTAAGTCGAGTATACGTTGAGCTTATAAGTTCAAATTTGAGTCAATTGGTTGTGCTCTGACCATTCAAGAGAATGAAGAGAGAGAGAGAGAGAGAGAGAATCCAAAAATGCAATTTGACATCAAAGAGATAAATAGAAAGGTAAATGAGATATTGAAGAGTTGAAGGATTTATGTAGAATTTTTATGTTATGTTTGAATGACACATCATAGAGTACAGTACCAAGGCCAAAACTCATTAGTAGAAGAGATTAAACATAGAAACATAACTATGAAAAAATAAATTACCAAAACTATGAAATGGTAAAGTACAATGATTTAAGTTTCAATGCATACTAACAATATTCAATATTAAGTTTAAAGACGATTGAATGGTAAAGTACAATAATTTAAACTTCAATGCATATTAACAATATTAACTATTATCTTTATCTTTATAATTATTAATTCTCAACTGGTAAATAAAAGTTAAGAAATTCATTGCTTAGCTTTAGCTTTAAATTTTTCAGGATATAAAACAAAATGTAGGTTGAGAAATTAGAAAACTTGATGTATTTATTGATTGATATTTAATAATAATTAATTACTTAATTTACATTTTATTTTCTTATATACCAAAAAGAAAAAAGGCATTTGAGACTTTGACATAGTGATGAATAAGTATTTCTAAGCTTTTGCGTAATTTTATACTAGCATGTAAACCTGCACTTCACACAATGCTTTATTTTTTTTTTTTTTTAATTTCATTAAAATATTGCTTAATTTTCTGCCTTATCTACATTGACGCTAGAAGTAATATTAATTATGTAAGTGATATATAATATTTTTGTTATTATTATTCTTACATATCTGGTCCTTAAATCCCCAACTTGTGAAGCATTGTTACCTTCATACATAGAGCAAACAGCCCTTTTGAATATTTTTTGTTAAGAATCCTACATCTAAATATCAAATCCACAAAGGGCATGTAAGAGTGGCAAGCTAACTAGTTAATTGGTTAGTACTAAATCTTTTAGCATTGCTTGGCCTAAGCTAGCTAGCTAATTGGTTAGTACTAACTTTTTAGCATTAGTTAGCCCACATCATACATTTTCATTTCATGGGTTTTAACCATTTACCCAATTCACCTTTACCCTTTCAACTTCTAATATTTTTAAATTATTAAAGTAATTATATTTTGTTCATTTCAGGAGTGTTGAGTCACTAGTTAAGGAATTCAAGAAAAAAACTGTATGCTTTTTCATTTTGACTAACTCCAGGTCACTGAGTTCCGAGAAGGTAAATAGCTTTCTACAGCTATGAACATTATTGAATTCCTTAAGCTTGTTCTTTTCAGTAAAATGAGTATTTCTTATTTAGAACGCAATATTTGCTGGAGCGTAAAAGAACTTATACTTATGAGACCAATTAATTGTTACAGGCCAGTGAACTGATAAAAGATATCTGCAGAAACCTAAGTAAAGCTGCTAAATCTGTTGAGAATGTAGACTATACGGTAGTTTTGAGAGGTGATTCCACATTAAGAGGTCACTTTCCTGAGGTAAGCACAGAGGCTTCTTAGTGGTTACCATAATTATATACACCACTTTTGTAAGGTTATTTCTTTACCAAAGCATGGCATGAGGATGTATGATTTATGTAGGAAGCAGATGCAGCTATTTCTGTACTTGGTGAAATGGATGCATGGATCATTTGCCCCTTTTTTCTTCAAGGAGGCCGTTACACTATTGAAGATGTGCACTATGTTGCAGATTCTGATTGGTATTCGCCTCTGCTTTTTTTCAATCATAATTATCTTGGTTAGATGTGTGTTGCGTTTAACATGCAAACCACTGTATCTATAGGCTTGTCCCTGCTGGAGAGACAGAGTTTGCAAAAGATGCTGCTTTTGGCTACAAGTCCTCCAACCTGCGAGAGGTCTACCATTTTTTCATTGCTATCTCATTGAAAAGAAGTTAGTTTTTTATGGTAATTTTGCAACTCTCTCTGGACTTTTAGTGGGTGGAGGAGAAAACTCAAGGTCGTGTCCCAGCTAATACTGTTACGTCTATATCTATCCAACTTCTAAGGAAAGGCGGGCCAAATGCTGTTTGTGAGCTTCTTTGCAACTTGCAGAAGGTACAAATGATTAATTAACTGGATATCCTAAAAAATTTTTGGGAACAAAAACCGATATCTTTTTGTTTTTTTGCTTGATAACTAAAGTAAAACATTGTTCTTTCATCTGCTTTTGAATTTTCCTCTTTCAGCAAAGACAAATCCCCAACGTCTCAACTGCTTTCCATGTGGATTATTCTGAATCAATAATGTATTAAATAGTTATTAGTGGTTTAATCCAAATCAATTAAGTAGAAATGATTCCGTCTTTTTGAATCTGTAGGCTGGAATGCCCCCAAGAGTTTATGGTCTGGATGAATTGTTCATTGACATGGCTTTTGTGTTTTTTGCCTGAAACAGGGGTCGACTTGTATAGTCAATGCAGCGAGTGAAAGAGACATGGCTGTATTTGCAGCTGGAATGATCCAGGCAAAATTTGCTAAAATTCTGGATTTTTTAGTGAAGTTAATTTTTTGTATTTCCGGTTTAAATTTGATAATGAAATTTTTATGAGGTTTTGTTTATTAAGCAGGCAGAATTGAAGGGCAAGTCCTTCTTATGCCGCACTGCTGCTAGCTTTGTTTCTGCTCGAATTGGAATTATTCCCAAAGCTCCAATACTGCCTAAAGATCTAGGAATAAACAAAGACAAAAGTGGTGGACTCATAGTTGTGGGATCCTATGTTCCAAAAACTACTAAACAGGTTCAATTAGTGGTCTCTGGTTTCCTTGTTTATATTTTAGCCCACTGATGATGACATGGACCACAGATTCATACTTATGTCTGTAATTCACAGGTTGAAGAACTTAAAATACAATGTGGCAAGGTCTTAAGAACCATTGAGGTAATCCAGATGCATGATGTCTTTCTATAGGCTTGATTTTAGATTTTTTTCCCCTCTTTCCTTTAAAAAACATGTGACAAACATTGTTGTATTTGAGATGCTTCAATTCCGTAGCAGAGTTCTGTTCATATTTATTTTTAGGTAAGAAGTTCAAGTTTTTTTTTTTTTTTTATGAACAGGTTTCTGTTGATAAACTTTCCATGAAGTCTTTAGAAGAGAGGGATGAGGAAATTAATAGAGCAGCTGAATTGGCAGATATTTTCCTTGGAGTTTGCAAGGACACGTTAATAATGACCAGTCGTGAACTCATCACTGGAAAATGTTAGTGCTATTTTCTTTTCTTTATTTAGTTTTTGCATCGTTGGTGATTCACCAATGGTTTAATATAAATGACAATTACTGCCCTCCTTTTATGTGAATGTTTGAACTGAATACCAGATTCTTATGAGCACCATTTGGTCAGAAGACCTCTTGATTGTCTTTACTATTAATAAAAGAGGCAGAGAGCCAAAAAAAAAAATGGAGGAAGAAAAATCATTCTCCAACGTCTTTCATCTAATATCCCTTCTCTTATTTATTTAATTTTCTTTCTGTAGCTCCTTCTGAGAGTTTGGAAATCAATTTTAAAGTGAGCTCTGCACTGGTAGAAATTGTGCGGCGGATATCAACAAGACCTCGGTACATTCTGGCAAAGGTATTTAAATTTATTTAAATGACCAAATTTTTGACAGACCAGCTTTTGGTTCTTTAATTCTCTCTCTTATTTTTCTCATTTTCAATGGAGTAATTAGTATACTTTTTCACATTTATGCATTTCAGACTATTGAACTGTCATATTCATCCTCTACCTTGGTGGTGGGGGACGTTGTCCCAAACAAAATTGAATGGTCTTGGAAGGACATATAAACTGTGAATAGAAAGATTTATCAAAGACTTCCTTCAATCTTCTCTAGAAACCAGCCGAAAGAAATCCAACTAAACAAGCAACAGAGGAACCTATGTCATTTCCCTATGATTAACACATTTATGAAGAAGTAAAAAACTCCAAGATGGATCCTTGTTCCTTTAAGCAAACAATTGTGAGACATGTATTTTGCAAACAAGAAACTCTAAGGACGAAGAATGGGATGAGAAAAACAAATACCGGACCTAACACAACTTCATATTTAACAAAGGCAGAAAAAGTACACAATATATAGGATGGGAGTTTGCAGGGGCTTTAACTAGTAATATTACTCTTCCATAGCATTCTATCAATTCTATTGTAATCTATAGCACTTGATAACCTTCCACCAGAAATCAATCTCCAGAGGAAGCATCACAGCCATTTACATAACAAATCTGCCAATGGATCTTGATGGATCTTGAGAATGGAAATGTTAGTTTTATAGTTTTAACCATTTATTTTTCAGATTGTGAATGAAAAAGATTCTTCTTATCAATCATAAAAAGTTGTCTTCTATATTGGCAATTGATACTCAAATGGTTAATAGAGTTTTTACAAACTCAAAATGTACCATAATTTTCCTTCTCTCTTTGTCACTATAGCAGAAACACTGTCTTAAAAAGCCATGTAAATGTAATTGCATGAATTATAGGCTCACAAGTTTATGACTTGTGAGTCACATTAATTCCTTTCCTATTTTAGTAACAATAGGTAGCAGAAGAGATGTTCCAAATATTCACAAGCTTTAATGCCATAGGAAACTTATTTATCATCTAGTTTAATGTGACAAAAGTGAGTCATTGGATTTTAGATGAACAACTATGTTCACATCACTTTGCACAAGTTTGCATAGACAAATGATCTGATATAGTTTTCTACCACCCCAAATGTGCTCAAGAATCTTGAAATTGAGAAAGAAATGTATTTGAAGATACTAACAATAGCATGTTCATATATAGAATAAAAACTTCAGATTTCTGAACCATATGATGTACCAATGGAACCCATTTGCAGATATTGGAAACTTCTTATTGAAAAATTTTCTTGTAACACGTGCAATGCAAGTTGCACAGCTTGTGCTAGATTTATCTTCAGCATTATTTTGGATCATCTTTTTTTTTCTCTCTTTTTCCTTTTAATTTTGGAAAATGCTGATTTCATTGAAATAAATATCCATTACTTTGCTGCGAATTTCCTCTCTTGTTTATAAGCCCATTCAAACTGCATCTCTAGCTTTAGAAAAGAACACCCAACATGTGTTAGATTTCTTTTTCTGTTGGCCACCATGAATAAACAAGATATAAACGTAAAACTAATTGTTTCTGTGTTGTGGGGTAACCTTTCCTACTTTTAATGCCTCAAACTTCAATGGTAATATTTGATATCAAGCCCTTGGTCAAAATATTGAGATACTTCACCAAGTCAGTTAACGCCTACCAACTAATATGTCCTGTTGTTTTAGGGTGGAATCACCTCGTCAGACCTTGCCACAAAAGCTCTAGAAGCAAAATGTGCCAAAGTAGTAGGACAAGCTCTGGCTGGTGTTCCTTTGTGGTTGCTTGGTCCTGAAAGTAGGCATCCAAAAGTTCCTTACATTGTTTTCCCAGGTAAATGAATTCTTATATTATTTTTAGAACCTTCCTTTATTTACATAAAATGGAAAATTGGATGTCTAACTTCTATAGCTCTTTCTACAGGTAATGTTGGTGACAGTAAAGCATTGGCTCAAGTAGTGAAATCTTGGGCTCGTCCTTCTAGACTCTCATCAACAAAAGATCTTTTGCTTGTAAGGACTATTAACCTAGTTGTTTTAATAGTTTGCTACTTCAGATGATAATTTATTTCTGTTAAAAGAATGCAGAGAATGGTGGATATGCCATCGGAGCATTTAACGTTTATAATATGGAAGGAGCTGAAGCTGTCGTTGCTGCAGCAGAGGAAGAAAATAGTCCTGCTATTATACAGGTTAGAACAAGAGTGAAAATTATTTGAGCTATTAAATGTGCCCAAGACTTGCATTGACATATTGTTTTAGGATCCTAATAATGTGAGGATGCAGATATGACTTTCAGGTGCTTGTCAGTGAATTAATAAATGCTATATGTTCTTTTCACAGATACACCCTAGTGCCTTGAAGCAAGGAGGAATTCCCTTGGTTGCTGCTTGTGTCTCTGCTGCTGAACAGGCCACTGTAAGTGACACTTCATATCTTTCAGAAAAAATGTAAAGGATTTAAGAAGAAAGAAAGTTAAGACAGCATAATTAGGGTTTAGTCGTCCATAGCCTGCATATTTCAATTTATAGTACGTGTGACATGGATTGTGTAGTTTAAAGCCATTTCAGCTATAAGCAAACTGTAGGACTCAGTTATGAGGAGATATAGGTGAAGCTAGTTTGGCAAGTTCTAAGTACAATACTAAAATAGTGTTAGGAACTTACCACCTAGACATTGCAAACGCAAAAATCTTGGACGCAATCAATTAATGCATACATGCAGAAGAGTAAGAGACTTCAGATTTTCTTTTGTAGATCCTGCTTATCCAGGATTATAACAGAATGATGGTGTTTAGCATGCTCTGGTTGTAAAGTTTACTTGAGTTGATGTGTTGGTTTTGTGTTATACATACATATAAGACAGTATCATGTGTAAACATGCATGGCAGGTTCCCATTACTGTTCACTTTGATCATGGAGCTTCGAAGCAAGAACTGGTGGGAGCTCTTGACATGGTAAGTGTGCATCTTGGTTTCCAACAAAAGAAATGATTATATAATTGGTAACTCTTTACTCTTTTATCTCTGTTAATGTAATACAAGCTAAATTATATCCGCACTTCGTTGTGGTTTTGCTATTACATTTTTTTTTTTTTTTTTTTGGTTCTGAGTCAATATATAAATATATATTCTTGCATATGTGTGAAAAGTGAAAATCTTTCATTCAATCTCTTGTAAGACATAGTTACGATGCTATTTATACATAAGGACTATATGAAATACCTAAACTACCCTTTACACTTAAGAATAGACTACTAACACTCACAACTATCAACTATACAAGACAACATATATAACATTTATTCAAGTTAAGTTCATAATTCAGGAAATGACCTTTTGATATGATAATAGACTATGAATCTATTATAGCATTATAAGAAGTGAAAAAATCAAAAGAGGTTTTGTGGGAAAAATTCTCAAAATATTGTTTTTGGAATAATAAATCTGATACATTTTAGTATGTATAAATATTTTTAAAAAAATCCTTGAATTTGTGTTGTTGAGAGAATATATGGATACTATCTAGTCTAGCATTGGGTAGACCTCATACAATAACTGTCCTAGCTCTACCCTATTGTTGAACCACATGCATCAAAAGGCGCATATACGGTGACAAAAAAATTGTATGAATTCACAAAAACTTTGTGGAGTTGGCAGAATTCTGAAAATTGGAATGAAAAAAAATATTATAAAATGTTTATTGAGAACTTATCAAATTCACAATGTTCTTGTTTGAAAGGAGCTATTGCTTGTAGTGTTGGAATCCAACAAAAAATAATAAATGAAATTAGTCATGTGACTATTGCTTGTAGTATTACTCTCAGTTCATGTAAGTTTCAGCCTTCAATTTGTTGGATTATTATTTGTGGGCTGGATTGTTAACTCATTATATGGACATATATAGAAAGAATAGAGAAAACAAATAAAAATTGACAACTGTTTATGGGAGCAATATATCGGGAAGCATTTGATTATAGGGGAAGAATTGTCAAAATAGGAAAATTCACTTCTTCTGTGAACAGTGGATCTGGCATCCACTTTAAGAAATTAATATCTTGATTATAGGAATTAGTATAGCTGATTCTAAGCAGAATCTGTCTAGTTCCTTGTAGTTAGTTATAATCTGAATTCTTCATGGAATATAGTGAAAGTACAATTGTTCACTCTGATTGAATGTAATATATACTCTGGTTCAATAGAGTATTAATTTGTTACTGTTTGATAATTCTCAAATCTAACATGGCAGGGATTCGATTCAGTCATGGCAGATGGTTCACATCTTCTTTTCAAGGATAATATATATTTCACAAAATACATAACCTCCTTGGCTCACTCAAAAAATATGTTGGTAGAAGCAGAACTAGGGAGGTTGTCAGGGACAGAGGACGAATGGACTGTTGAAGAGTATGAAGCAAGGCTGACTGATATTAATCAGGTTACTGCACTTTTAAATCCACTGACGAGAATAACCATCTGAATTCATGCCCTTGTACACAGCTAAGTGATATAATTGGCTTCACTTGAATTTCAGGCTGAAGAGTTCATTGATGAGACCGGTATAGATGCTTTGGCTGTGTGTATTGGTAATGTACATGGAAAGTATCCTCCCAGTGGCCCAAATCTTAAACTCGATTTGCTTAAGGTATCATAGTTCAGCTAGTTGCCTATATATTAAGATTCGGGTACTATTTATGAGCTTTGTGCATTAGATTTCACCTTGTCAATCACAGAATCTGATAGTATATTCAGGACGCCATGCTGCAATAAAATGTGTTTGTATTTGACTTGTATTTGGCATTCTCTTATGCTCAATTGATGCTCAGTAAAAACAAGCACACTGTGTACCATTGGTAAAGGAACAGTGATATGATTGATGCTTAGATTTTAGTCTTGTATCATCATCTCATGTTGATAACTTGATTCCTAATTGAAGTATCTGGTTCAAGAATTTATTAACACCACAACTTCCATAAAGAAAATTTGATTGATCAAGTATTGTTGCTATATTTTTAGGATTTGTATCAGTTGAGTTCAAAGAAAGGCGTTATTCTAGTGCTGCATGGAGCTTCAGGGTTGCCCAAGGAACTTGTCAAGGTATGTTTTTTTTCGTACTTGTATGAATGTATTGTATATTTAAGGCATCAATATCTTTGAAATTTTGTGGAATGGAAAATGCTACTTATCCCAACACTTTTTATCAACTTCAAATTCTTACCTGAAGTATCATTATTGTATTTATAACAACATTGCTTATTTATATAAAGATAATGTGCACTAATATTATGTAGACACATTAGGCGGTGTTGGGATGAAAATAGTGCCGATTTTGGTTGCCAGCTTAAAAGTATAAATTGGCTAGTGAATGAACTTGATGAAGAAACATTGACGATCTATCTTAAATGAACATCTTGGGTAGGCTTGTATCAAGCGGGGAGTGAGGAAGTTCAATGTGAACACTGAGGTGCGCAAAGCTTATATGGACTCACTGAGCATCCCAAAGAAAGATTTGGTTCATGTTATGGATTCTGCCAAAGAAGCCATGAAAGCTGTGATTGCAGAAAAGATGCATTTGTTTGGTTCAGCTGGTAAAGCATGATTTATTTTTCTTCCTATTTCTGATATTAAAAAAGGGTCTTAGCATGGAAATAATTGCAAACACTACATTTATTAGTTCATAGAACACTCAATATTTATCTGAATCATCGACAATACTTATTAAAAAAATTATTATTCTTTTGTTATATTTGTTTTCATATCTGTTGATTGCGCCCTTCTGCTGGTAATTGTCAATCTGCTATCAGGAAAATTAGTAGATAAATAGGGCACAGGCTCTACAGAAATTTTTATTTGATTAAATTGCATTTTATTAGAAATTTATATTACATTACATTTTATTATAATTCTCATCAAATGGAGCCTTAGATCATATTATAAATTTAATTTTGGCTGATAGAAAGATGTAGAGAGATGTTGCTTGAGAAAGATTTTCTGCTATAGTGGAACACAATCTGCAAGACTGCTTCTTCATAATAGGTTGAATTTTTTTTTTTTTTTTTAAATTGGCAGTTTACATAATTAATATGATTATATACTAATGAAAAAAATAAAAATACAAATAGAGGTAAACGTAAAACATACATTTCTGACACAACAACAAAATACTAGGTACCAAGTAGTGATGGCTAGTTCACCGAACCAATGGTTCTGGGCCAGTGATGCTTGGAACCAAGATCTAACCAGTGGTTCTGGTTTTGTGTTGATTTTGGGTCTCTCAGTTCCAGCATCGGATATTCAACCACTGATTCTGGCGAATTTGGATGTACCGTTTTCCCCTTTCCCTTTTTCTTTTTAATTTTTGGTTTTTTTCTTTTTGCACCAGAACAGATCAACTGAATGGCCAAACGGTTCCAAACTGTTTGTTATCATATCAAACTGGAAATTCTAAGCTGCTTTTGGTTCGGCTTTAGATTGAACCAGATCGATAGCAGCTTTAGATTTATTTATTTATTTGTTTATTTAATAACTAATGAATCTACTTCCTCCATAATAACATAAATCACTTGTTAGCTTTCCTTGCCTCAAATTGATCCAAAAGTGCTGTATTGCCTCTAGCTTTCTCTGCCTTCAACTTGTGAATGCTCTCCATCAGCACGCGTTTGTTCTTGAAAACATTTCCTTTGACACTTGAGTACATTTGATGGTATACATGTCTATCAATTTTTCCAAGTTGTCTATATTTACGAAGCAAATGTCTCAAGACTCTCATCTTCTTCATCCACACATGCTTTGAAGGCAGCCTTGCCTCTCTCGTCCCTTTCCTCCTCCCATAGCCTGACCGTCTTCCTTTCATTTTCGCTTCCTTCACTTTCTTACACCGCCATCTTGAATGGGTTATTTCTGGTTTTCTTATTATCAAACCATCCTTTATTGCTTTTCTTATGTTCATCCCTGCAGTTATTTTTATTCAAGTCAGCTATTAGCAATAGCAATTCGAAATTAGCTTTAAATATACTTGGGTAGTGCTTAATATACAATTCATTTTATTTGTAATCTAAATGATTTTTTCTGTTGCATTGGAATTCACTTTAAATATATAATTTTATTATCATACATTTGAAACCTATTTCTTGATTTCTTTTTCCCCAACCAAAAAATAAAAGAAAATGAAAGCATACAAAAAAAGAAAAGAAAGAAAATAACATAATATACATGAGAAACAGAGCTAGAAGAGTAAAGACATACTAGAATTGGCCATTGAGATTTCAAAGGTCTCATTGGGATCAAGCCACAATTTTTTCTCACCACATTTGAGTATACTGGCAGCTAGCCTTTTCTGCAACCTCAGTGATACCATTCTGATTATCTGTTGTATGTTCAAAGGCTAAAGGAAAGATTTTCTCTAAGAAAAAAAAAAATGTGCAAAAGGGAAACAATGAATAAATAGTTGGATTAGATATGTACTTATGGTTCAATAAGCACATATATGTATATAGAACCAAACAATTAAGATAGTTGGTATGTTGCTTGGGACCCAAGTGTTTGGTATGTTGCTTGGGACGCAAGTGTATGGTTTGTACGTTTTCTCCTTTTGAACATTTCTTCCTCTCAGCTTCATTTCTTGGGGACGAAGTAAGGTCACCCGTTTCTCCATTTCAATAACCCAATGCTTGAACCATTGTAGCCTATCCTTTATTATTTCACCAAAGCTTTACACAATAGGAGATTGGATTTGTATATTATAAGTTTGATCTTCTATAATAATGATGTTATCAACTATTTAATAAAATTCTGAAATTTAGATTTCAGATCTCAATTTTTCACACAAATTTTTGTAAAAGCCGTTGTTTGACTGACAATTTGAATTGAAATTCAGGGCGTGCTCCAACTGTAAAAATGAATACATTTAATCTAACTTCTAAATTATGAGTTGGGTCCACAAATATATGTTTGTTTCACCTGATGATGTCTCTGTTCTGAAGAAAAAATATTTCAGAGTAATATAATTAATAGAACATTGTTCTCTCGCTGATTAGTTGTCACATTTTATATTTACATTAAAAATATTAAATGAATTGTGTGCCTTTATAAAAATGGCATTTGATAATTTAAATTTTTATTTTATATGGAAAGCACTAATTCATTTAGTGATTTCAATATAAAATAAAAGTTATTATTCATTCATCTGTTACTTGTCAATACAATTAATTTTTGTATTGCACTTAGATTTATAAATAGTTTTTACAGGACCATTATTTTTATTAAAAATCTCCACAATAAAAATGAGATTAACTTTATGTTATATATATATATAAAGGATAAAAAAAAGTCAAAATATAAAAGTGCTAACTATTTACATATTTATTAACAATAAATTTTTAAAAGCTTTTTGGTTTAACTAAAATATAAAAAGTAAAGGAAAAAATAAAATAGAAAATTTTTTTCGATCAATCAAATTATATAAAAAAAAAGTAAAAGGAAAAAGAAATACAATGCCAAATCTCATGGAATATCCCAATAATTTATTGGAGCCTCGCATGCCATCAGTTGTCACGGTCAGAGCCACGTACGACAATACGTTGAGAATGGATAAGGACGTCAACAGAAAATGCGATTGTCGTTGCCAACAAAATAAAAAGGCAATAACAACAACAAAACAATCCGCCAAAGACGAAATCACAGTTTCTCTCTTTGTAAAAGGAACTCACCACCTCACTCTTTGTTTCAGTGCTTCTTAAGCTATGGCAGATCATACCCAGAAACCAGAAATCTTTGAGCTCAACAATGGCACCATGGTCGTCAAAATTACCAATTTGGGTTGCACCATTACTTCTTTGTCTGTACCGGATAAAAATGGTAGCTCATGCTTCCCTTCTTATTTATTTGTTTTTTCTTTTCTCAAATCATTATAAATTTTATTTCTTTGACATCAATCATTCATTGATTTTTTTCATCTTGAAGGGAATTTAGCTGATGTTGTTCTTGGATTCGACTCTGTTGAGCCATATCTGGTAATTATATTTGCTTCATCTTTTGTTATATTGTAAAGCAATTGATTGAATTGATTAGATTTAGGGGGAAAAAAGAAGCCATGGTGCCATTTACAATATTAATCACCACTTAAAATATTAAATAAATATTAGTTTTGGATCACAATACTAATTAACTAAAAGTAACGCAATGTTAGTGGGATTTCCATTTAGGTGTTTTCTAGATGAATTAACTGGTTTCTTGCATTAGCAATCTGATGGAAGTGTAGCTATTTTATGACAGGTTTGTTCTTTTTATTATTAACCATTTTGTTTCCTCTAAATGCTTTTTTGATTATATGTATGTGTGAACAGAAAGGTGTTGCCCCTTATTTTGGAGCCATTGTGGGGCGAGTAGCAAATAGAATCAAAGATGGGAAGTTTAGTTTGAATGGGGTTGAATACACTTTGCCCATTAACAGGCCTCCAAACAGTCTTCATGGTATTTATCATCAAATTCTTCTATTCTTTTAATTATATTTGTCTACAGTTCAATACTGTGGAACGATAATGGAATAAGTGTAGATGGCTTTAATTGTTTAGTCTTTTAGTTTTTATGTTGAAGATGGCTTTAAGTGTAGATGGCTAACATTTTTGTTAGTTGACACCTTGATTCATGACATACAGTGGTAAAATTTGAGATGAAAAAGAAAGGACAACTTCAAACTTTTATAGAGACAATTCCTTTTAGTCAAAGTTAGAAAACATTTTATAGTCTTGTTGTATCTATAAGCAAATTTCACTGGAGATTAGAAATGTTTAATGGTGTCAATTGTTATAAGGTAGCTTGGTCAGGGTAGTGTTTGTTTAACTATGGCGCTTGACATGGTGTGAGCAATTGTGGAAATAGCAATGGTGAATGGTTATGATGGGACTGTAATATTCATGTGTCCAAAATTTTTCTCTTTATTCATTATTCTTTTAAGCTGGTTAAAAGTTTCAATTTTCTATTGAAAAATAACCATCTTGTGGGGAAAAAGCAATCCAAATGCGCTCAAATGTTCTTATGAGTTTAGGTGTAGGGTGTATTGATGGGGAGGGACGTTCAAATAACCACCTCCCCAAGCATAACATATGAGATATAATATTTTCTGTCTACCAAATTGCTGTTTAGTAACTGATCCTGGGAAAGCAATGTGACATTGTGTTCTTTAGCCATTATCTGACAATTAATTCTCTAGAACTCTGCAACTCATAATAAGTGAAGCATTAGAAAGATCCATTTGTGCTTGTTTCATCAACAAGAAGGGCATTTCATTTTTCATTTTTGTGTAATACAATTTACAGTGTATGATTCAATTTCTCTTTCCATGATTATAGTACTGTTCCACTCTTTAAATAATGACAGATAATTCCACTTTGACTGATATTCTAGGTTAAATGCCAATTTTAGTATTGTTCTTGAATGTAAATGTTGATACTGTTGTTCTAATGTTTAGGTGGGCTGAAGGGGTTTGATAAGATGATATGGGAGGTAACAGAACATAAGAAGGGCGAAAATCCATCAATTACCTTCAAGTACGAGAGTCATGATGGAGAGGAAGGTAAGCCCCATCACTCACCCTCTCTCACTCTCTCTCTCTCTCTCTCTCTCTCTGATTTTTTCTGTTTCTCCTGGTAATAGGTTATCCTGGGGATCTTTCTGTAACTGCAACATACGCACTTACTTCAAGCACAACAATGAGGCTTGACATGGAAGCGGTGCCAAAGGACAAAGCCACTCCAGTCAGCTTAGCCCAGCATACTTACTGGAACTTAGCTGGCCACAACTCAGGAAGTATACTTGACCATTCAATTCAAATATGGGGATCTCATATTACACCTGTTGATGAGAATATTGTACCTACTGGTGAAATAATGCCAGTTAAAGGCACCCCTTTTGATTTCACCTCTGAGAAGAAGATTGGTGCTTCAATCGATGAAGTAGGTTTAGGGTATGATCACAACTACGTGCTCGACTGCGGGGAAGAGAAAAATGGTTTAAAACATGCTGGGAAAGTAAAAGATCCATCAAGCTTGAGGGTCCTTAACTTGTGGACCAATGCTCCTGGGATGCAGTTTTACACTGCAAACTATGTGAATGGAGTTCATGGTAAAGGAGGTGCTGTTTATGGAAAGCATTCTGGGCTGTGTTTGGAGACGCAGGGATTTCCTAATGCCATAAACCAACCAAACTTCCCGTCAGTAGTCATTCAACCTGGTGAGACATACAGGAATTCTATGTTGTTCGAGTTTTCGGTTGAGTGAGATGGTAGTTTTTTTAGCAGTAGCAGTGAGAATGAGAGGGTTAAATTCTGGCTTTCCAGAATTACAAATGAGTATTTATGAAATTATGATGGTGATCTAATAATTCCTCTAATAATAATAAATTATGTGACTTGTATATGATGTTGGGAGGCCATTTTCATCAATGTAGTTTTTACCCATATTGGCTAATAATCTGATTTTAGATTATGATAAAGATGAAATTACCAATATATTACTGGAGATATGTGCTGGTTTTGACAGATGAATGAGCTCAAATTCTCAATGGCCGAGTCAACAGCCCTGAGATTTGTAAGGATTAAATTTGAACAATCAAAATCACAATATTTATTACATGTGCTTTTCAGATTCAAATGAATAATGATTCTATCCAACCCTAAAAGATGGGATGCTCCGCTCAACTAGAAGCACACACTATCAGGCTTGGCAATAATAAATCGATTATGTTTACATTTTGTTTAGGTGTATATTGAAAGAACTTACCAATTTATCTTCTAAAAAAAAAAATAATTTAAAAAAAAAATGGAAAAATAATTAATTGGTTGAAAAATCATTTATTTTATTCTTCTAATTAAAAATAATGATATTTAGTAATTAATCAAAACTAAATATGATATTTATTTTATTTTTCTAATTCAGTGATGATATTTAATAATTATATATTCTAATATGAAAATTCTAACAAACTAAAAAAGAAAACTAATCAAAACTCATCTTTATATATTCTTTTCACCACGACATTATTATTTTTCATACTAAATTTTGATTAAAATATTTATTATGTCTGATATAGTAATACTATGTAATAAGATAAATAAAAGATTCTCAAAACAAAATATTTTTCGTTTTCCTTTTAGTTTCTACAATCTCTGATTACCAAATGTCTTGCTCTTGATTTACCATACTGCATTTCAAAGATGATAAAAATTATAAAGGAATAATTATATATATAGAAATTGAAAGTCTTATACAGTAGAAACTCAATATTGAAGAGGGATGCCATCCCAAGACTGAAGCAATAACTATAATTTTGTCTTTGCTTTTTAATTAGAAGTATGCAATTTAAATTATATTGTTCTGCTTAATCCCTATCAAAATATTAATTTGATAACAAAAAATTCGAACACAGAAAAATTATGCTAAAGCCTTACCATAATATCATGAATTTGTGGTGTGCCAGCTGTTCTCATTTCAGGATTGCTATATATATATATATATATATATATATATATATATATATATATATAGTCAGTTTGCATGGAGTTTCTGTGATGCTTGATGATTCCACTCTGTGACTGTTTCTTCCATAAAATGTAATTATGAGAAACTATGTGCTTGTTGATGAAATATAGAAATATATTTCAATGTAAAATTAGTTGTATCGTTTTTTATCTTTATATTACAAATTTATTAAATAAATTTTTTTATTAAATAAATTTATTGTTATATTTAAAATGTGTTTAATTCATGTATATTTTACGGTAATGGCAAAACTTTCATTGAACGAAAAAAGCAAGATGATTGCTTCTTGTAAAGTAATTTATACGGAAACGATGATAATGCTTATGACAATGATGGCTATGGCTATGTTTATGGATGCAATTGCTATGTTACAAGTTAGAGTTCCTAGAAATATTTCTCATAAATTTAATGATTCTGCTCAACAAAGATTGGAAGTTAGACTTATGACACTTTTTCATAATCATGATGAAGTTTGCATTGAAAATTTAAGAATGAACTAGATGTGTTTTTATAAAATGTCTGAGACGCTAAAAGAAGTTCGCAAGCTACAAGGAAATAAGAATATGAGTGTGGAAGAAATGGTAGCTATGTATTCACACATAGTTTCACATCATACTAAAACTAGAAGAACTCAATTATATTTTAGGAGTGGAGAGACCATATCTAGGCATTTTAATTCAGTCTTCATGTTGTACGTAAATGTCATCATCTTCTTCTAAAAAGCCAGAACCAATCGATGAAAATAACTACGGTGACAAACGGAAATGGTTCAAGGTAGATTTCATTTATCTATGTTAAAACTTTGTATGTTTTCTTTTTTTAAATATGAAATATAATTCTAACAAATATACACATCTTATTTGAATGCATTAGATGGAACACCTATTAAAGTTCGTGGAGCAGAGGAAGATAAAGTTAGATACAAAAATAAATGAGATCTTTCAACTAATGTGTAAGGAGTTTTTTCACAAAATTTACAATTTATATATATTACCTGGATGGGAGGGTTTACATATGATAATAGAATACTTCGAGATGCACTTTCAACTAATATACAGCTTAAGTTTTTTATATTATAAATCATGTAATTCATATTTAGTAATAATAGACTGCTTATTTCATATTATAGATATTATTATTTATATGATGTTGGTTACATGAATTCAAATGACTTCCTAACCTCTTATAGAGGTTAAAAGTATCATTTAAATGATTGGAAGACTGGTAATGAACCAAGAACCGGAAAAGAATGCTGCAACATGAAACATTCGCAAGGAAGAAATATCATAGAAAGGTGTTTTGCCCTATTGAAGCTTTGGTGGGGTATTTTAAGATGCACACCTTAGTATCTTGTAAAGACAGTTTGTAAGATCATCTCAGCATTTACTTTATTACACGATTTTATTAGAATTAACATGCAATTGGATCCAATGGACAGTGAGATAAATTAGTGTGAAAAAATGGAACAAGGACCACAAGATGTTTATGGTGGATAGCCAATTGACCATCTAGAGAGTTTTTCAGAGTAGCATAATTTTAGATTCAATTTAGCTAATGAAATTTTTCAAAAATAGAGGGAAAATAGGAATAAATATACAATAACTTACAAACTTGTATCAACAAGAGCTGGAGTGTTTGTTTGAATTATTTATTTGTAATAATATGATTGCTTTTTATATTTTTTATGTTCGACTTGTTACCTTGCAGACAATTTCTTAATTATAGTTTGTTGTTTAATTGAATGTGGTTTTGATATAAATGTTTATTTTTTTATTTATATTTATGATCAAATTACATGATTAGCATATTTTATTATGCATTCATGATGTTATTATATATATGTGTGTGTGTGTGATTATTTTAAAGATGAATAATATCAACAATAGAGAAAATGCCACATAATGACAAGTTTTGGAAGGTCTTGTGTTAGATGGACAAATGCTGAAATCATGTTTGGTGGATGGAAACAAGATAATGGTCACTTTAATTCTGGCTACCAGCTTCAGATACAGAAGATGATGAAGGACAAGATTCCTAATTGTCAAATAAAAGCTTATCCACATATTTACTCAAGGGCGTGAGATTAAAGTATCATGCAATTGCTGAAATGAGAGGTCTAAGATATAGTGAATTTGGATGGAATGAAAGAAATAATTGCATCACTTTGACGATGAAGTTTGGGATAATTAGATTAGGATACTATTGTTATTTGAAGGCGCATTTGACTCGTATGAGTATACCAATCACTAAAAAAAATTAATTTTGTGCAAAGTCATCGAGATGCAGTAGAATTGAGGAACAAACCATTTCCTTTTTATAATGAATTAGATTATGTTTATGAAAAAGACAGAGCTACTGAAGAAGGTGCAAGAACAACAAAGTCATTATAAATCATGTCCCCCACCAATTTTTAATGGCGAGGTAGGTAATGAGCAAGAAGAAACAAGTGTTACACCTTTACATACATTTTCTCATTCCACTCAAACAACACATGTTGCACCATCAAACACTAGAAATAAAAGAAGAAAGATAGACATCATGGAAATTATTCAAGAATTTTCTAGTCAAATGGATAAATTAGATAACTTAATGGTTGTTGCTGGAGAACATATCGGGCTAACTATTTTAAGCATAAGTTTGAAGGGGTATAAAGAAGAATGGCTGCTAAAGCTGAATTGATGAAGATCAAGGGCTTATCTCAACAGGATATCTTTAAGGTAAGAAGGAAGATTGCGCTTGATACCATAGAGCCGTGTAACTTTTTTAGTTTGCCGGAGGATTTTAGGAATTCTTATGTACTTAGTTTATTAATGCCACGGTGCTAGAACATCATAGCCTTTGGCACCCGTGTGGCGCCTAGACTCAGATCATAATCTAAGTCAGCCATGCATATTTCGAGAGTCTTTGCATAATATCCGACTGCATAACTCATCTTGTAATATATATATAAATGTCTCGTACAAGCGAATATGAGCTCAAGGCTTTAGGACATCCTGGGCAGCACAGAACTGCCTATACCGAAACCTTCACTTGAGGAGAGATGCGCACTATAGGCCTCCGGCCCTATAGTGTCTAGCCTCTCTTGATGGAACGTGATGCCCACATCCTAGCTCACTACGGTCCGGTCTCGCATACCGATCCCAGGATAGCAGAGAGCATTACGCCGGATCTCCCATTTCATATTCTTGGTCCAAATCCCATTCAACATGCTATTCTTTTCTTCAATAGCCTAACTTTGTTCTTAGGGTCACCGTGGTATGACACCATGGGTAAAGATTGTTATGACTCTTAATATTTAGATAACATAGGAATATAATTTTATTTATTATTGTCTGATTTATTATTATGTGATTAAAAAAATTATAAAGTTTAATGAATACAAAAATCGATTTATG
The DNA here is from genome assembly GCF_041381405.1 of Jatropha curcas. Classification (NCBI taxonomy): domain Eukaryota; kingdom Viridiplantae; phylum Streptophyta; class Magnoliopsida; order Malpighiales; family Euphorbiaceae; genus Jatropha; species Jatropha curcas. The sequence continues at coordinate 9,426,406 of NC_143158.1, read as the reverse complement.
ATGAAATTGCAACTACTTAAAAAATTCAAAATGAAATTAATGATTAAGCCAAATAATTATGAGATACATAGGATAGCTTTTATAATAATTATATGTTAAGCAGCCTGTATGAACTTTTTTTGACATAATATTGCAATAGGAATATTAAAATTATATATTCATCCATAAATAGAATGGATTCAATGTTTTTTTAGATTTCTTTATTCTTCCACAATAAAATTACTAAAATAGAATAAGGCCGAATGCATAAATTGCCCCCTAACTTGCACTAAAAAGAAAAACTGAAATATATGCACAATGAAGCGAGTTAGGTAATTTCATAGCATCATACGTGACACTTTATTTGCCATAATTAAGGAGGTTAGGTTAGTTAAGTCAATTACATCCATAATTAAGAATAATGGAGTTATTTTTTGTGAAAAATTTAAAAATCTTAATGGCCTCGTTGCAATAATAATTCCTCCAATAAGCACTAAATAAAGCAGAATAGGCATAAACAGTGTCTCCATAATCCTCACTAACAGGGGTCTCAAACACGATCTATGCAAGCTCTACTTTACCTAATTTGGCGAGGGTAGATATCATAGCGCTAACTAGTTTTCCTTGCTTGTTCTTCCTATTTTCTCTTCTAACTGCAAACTGAAAACATCAAATCGCTTTAGAAGAATCTCCTTTGTTTCCAAACTCTCGAAGCAAGAAAGTTAAGCATTTGTGCTACAAAATCGAGACACAAAATTGGGCACTCGAGATGAAGCTTTAACATAAATCAAGAGGTCATGGTGGTAGCTTTAACGGTGGTGCTTTAAATGGTTTTGAGGATAATGGTGGTTTTGATGATAGGTTTTTGTTGTTGCAGTAATTAACTTCTTGATAAAAAAAGTGTGGTTCTTTAAATGGTTTTATGGATAAGGACTTCTTGACAAAGTTACAGTTGTCAATCATTTTGGTTAGAGAGAGAAAAGCTAAACCCACTGAAGTGAGATGGCATTCAACATTCCAAGATAATTGACATCTATATTGTCTATTAATCCACGTCACTGCACGTGTAATTTACTCCATGTTTTTTAATCAGTCCAAGTGTGCATATATTACAAAGTAAAATTCAAATAGCCACAAAGTCATTTGAAAGTAGAAGGAGCCATCAGATTTTTTTTGCGCAAATTCAAGAGGCAATTTATGTATTCGGCCCCTTTTCTATATGCCTAGCATCAAGAAGGTTTACATATTCATGGTAAAGTTTACTTCTAATAGATAACGTCAAAAACCATGCATGTGACATATCAACACAAGTAACACACAAAATTCAATTATTGTCATATACACAAGTGCACAAATTACAAATTATCGCCTTCAAAATAGACGTCCTCACCTTGTTCGGACAAGTTCAAGGGGTAAAGTTTCCATTGCCAGCTGAAAATTGAAGGACAACAAAATAAAAGCTTCAGATTGGAAAAAGAAAAAAAAAAAAAGCTACCTCTATACTGAAGTTTAGAAATGATGCTTACCCAGAGTCTTGGATTTCGGGGATCAGATTTTTTATGCAATTTGGACAGTTCTGACTGAAAGCTAATAACAATGGACACCTTGAACTCAATTGAAAATGGACTGCAATGGAAAATACAGAGAAGAAACAATAATGGTTTTTCAAGTAATACAATAATACAGTAATTGATCTAAAAAGAGCTTATTTTGATATTAACTTAATAACAAGTTCTAAAATTGAGAACATAATTTTGAGTAGTAATTGAGTTATTTAAAAAAAAGAAAAGGGTGTAAAGGGGAAATAAAAATATGAAGAGAAAATAAATTAGGGGACCGACAATGTCATTTTCTCTCCAATTTAGGAGGAAAATTAGAAAAAATAATTAAAAAATTACAATTTTACCCCTATTTATTATACTTTTTTGGAAAAAAAAAGTAAGAGTTAAACTCATAATTTTACTATTCATAAAATCATTTTCCCTCCTTATTTTTCTGTCAAATATCCAAACATTCAGGAGGAAAAATTTATATTTTCACCTTTATTTTCCTTCAATATTTTCTTTCCTTCCTAAATTACTATCCGAATACACTCTTAATTCTGTCTACTTCTGCCATTCACCTTAATGCATTCAGGTTTCATAACCAGATCAAGACAAAGACTCATGGGCTTACCCAGCCAAGACAGTTGGACAAGTCAAAAGACGGGGAATGATAACGTAAATGGGCAAAGTCATATTATGGGAGACATCTCCATCTGCTATCTGTATGGTATAAAGGGAAAAAATAAGAATGAACGTTAGATGAGTTAAATAATTGAGAAGATGTGAAATGTGGCATACCTGTGTTGTCTGAATCAAAGAGGTTTCAGTCACAATTTTCTCTCCATAAAGAATTGACTCCACCCGAAGCAAGTGAATATCAATGGAGGAAATGGGAACTGCAGATCTTTCTACTGTTAGCTCTCCACTGATAGGATCCAACAAGGAACACTGAGTAGATATCCTCCCAGTCACACGAAAACCACCTATTCAACGACAACCATTTACAATTAACAGGTCTTCAGAACAATATGATGCTCCATATATAGGCTAGTGGATGCAAGCAGCTGGAACTCCATATCCTTTTGTTATATGTGAAACATATAGGTACCAAACTTCTCAAGCAGAAATTTATTGCTCATAAATTTATATTACAGACTGTAAAAAAGAAGCATATGAAGAGAGATAAGCAGACCTGACTTCAATTCAGGAAGCAGCGGATGTTTTTGAGTGTCCTGAGTGATATAAAAGATAGCTGTTTCAGGAGAAACAGGTTGTGCAAGAAGATCAGCTGAAAATATAAGAGCAACAGAGACAGAAGCTTCCTCAGTTCAATTATTAGTGACTAATAACAGTGAGAAGTAATTTATATAATATAAGAACCTCACCTTTATCACTTTCAACTATGAATTCCACAGTTTTAGATAATGACTTATGCAGGTACCCTCTCATTATATCTACAGTTACCAGATACTACGACAAGGTTCATTAATCATCAATTTTCAAAAATATGTAAGAGAAAATAGAAGCTATTGGATGGTGGAAACATATAGAACAGAGATCAAGAAGAGACAGAATGAAAAGATCCACCAATAAACATTAGCACTTTCATAAGTCAATATTCACCTGGATGCTAATATTTGTTCCATGGAAGGTCTCATAAAACCTTTCTAAATTTTCTTCTCCAGGTTGTTTGAAAATTGCAGAAAATGGTATCTGCCATAAGAAGCAACCATTCACAAAATTGCAAAGAAAATAATAATCAGTTAGAAAAAACATCGAAGCTATATCAGACTATATCAGATATGAAGAAATATTTTCATCTATGACTACCTAATAACTAGCAAGAAAGAGACAAAGAGACAGAGACTTTAAACATGAAAGTAGAAAAACAATTGACTCAAAATTAATGACATAATTCAAATGTAGTTTACTCATTATCATATCTACCTCTGTTGTACCTGAACCAACCTTTCCTGATGATCTGATCTCAATGCTCTTATTCCTGTTAACAAGTGAGAAAAACAATTCACTGGCAAGAATTACGCGTGTCAGCCAAAAACTGGCTAAGGAAATCCAAATAAATCATGGCACCTATGCATTACTATCACAGTATGTTTCGCAATCGCGAAAGAAAAAAATTCAAGAAAAGGTTCCCATTTCTCAAACAAAAAGTTCAAGGCAACTCCTATCTTCGTCTAAGAGTTGTTTGGTTCTCAATTTTACTTTTTCATTTTTTGTCTTCCACAAGCAAAGCTACTTGTGTATAATTTGTAAATATGGAAATCTCTAGGCAAAAATTTTTTTCCTTCTGACACTCAATGGATTAAAAGATTATTAACAATATCACATCCATAAAACAACTGAAAAAAACATGGCTCAACAAATTCAAGTATTTACAAAATTTGATAAGGTGAGTGGCAAATATGACATTACTCATAATGCCACAACATTTTGAATTCAATTATAAGCTAAATGCATAAATTGACACTTGAATTTTAGAATTCTTAGATTGTAGTTTGAACCATTGAATAGTCAATTTGCAAAATGATACCCGCTGAACAACTCACATGTGAAATCTCGCCGAACAAAAATAAACCTAGACATTTTTCAATTACCTAGCAGTTATTAAATAAGTGCAAAACTTTATGGAATAACTGTTTTTACATTTTTCAAATACTATATAAGTATTCAATAGGTGCTATTTGACAAGTCAAATTTCATAAGTTGAAATGGTTAACAAATGTAATTTTGCAAAATAAAATGTTTAGTAGGTTAAAATAAAAATTGAATGCACCAATAAACCTTTCTTGTGAATTTTAGATTTTAATTTATGTGTTTAGCCTTCATTATATGCATATAGATAAATAAAAAAATTAAAAAAAAAAATGAAATTCACAAGTCAAGATCTCTATTTTCAAAAATCCATTAAACAGTCCCTCTATTTTGTTATCATTCAACTAAATAGTCCTTCTAATTTTTCTATTAAATTAGGATGAATGCCAATTTTAACTTTAACAAAACTTCAAATTTTCTTTTGCATATCATCAAATCAAATCTTGAGTTTTTCCTTTATTGAAAAACATCATCAATCCTAATTTACAAATAGAAAATCATTCAAAATAGTAACAAACTTATATGTTTAGATTAAATTATCAGATAAAAGTTGATAATAAAATTTTGTTTCTTTCCCTAAAAGGTAAAATCAGAATAAGAAGTATTTTCTTTTATCTTTCTTTACTTACTGTTATGACCTTGGAGAACCACACCTCAAAAGCTAGCCATTGAGGTCGGAGAGCCCAAGTTCATATAATCTTCACATTGAAATCTCGTACTTCCAATGTGGATCCAAGACAAGTCCCAAACCTTGTCCTGTAATTACTATCCTAACATCCTCTGGAGTTCCAATGTCCATGACGGTCCGCTTTGTGCTAGGATGGCTTTGCGCTTTTTTTTTTTTTAACTAGCCGCAAGTGAACACTGCAATTCTGGCATCATCACCCGCGTTATTCGAGTGCAATTGGGAGGTGGTGGGCTCTGACGAATTGTTACAACCCTCAGAGAACCACACCTTAAAAGCTAGCTGTTGAGGTTGGAGAGCTCAAGTTCATGTAAACCTCACTCTAAAATCTCATACTTCTAATGTGGAATCCAAGTCAAGTCCCATACCTTGTCTTAAAACTACGATTCTAACACTCACCAACTAAAGATCAACAAAATTTTAACAGAATGACTATTTAGTTGAGCAACAAGAAAATAGGGGAACTGTTCCACTGATTTTTGAAAATAAAGTTCTTGACTTTGAAAATCAGTGATAATTCACCCTCTACTGATTACTATTATTGTCACTCACAAAGTGCATACAATGAAAAGATCAATATAATTATGTGGATCACTATTAATCAAACTCAAATAAATTACCATCTATAACCTATGCCTAGAGGCTGAAGTGGAACTAGCAATCATGGCTTTAAATTCAGTTGTGTAAACATGGAACAGAAAATTATCCCAGCTTAATCTACAATCAACTATAAATTCAAATTTGCCACTACTTTTTTGGTTACAATCATTTTTATTTTCCTATTTTCTTCAAATCATATACAATTAAGTCTCTTTTGGTACATACAAATTTCTACTAAGCAGAATAGCTAATATCAAATGGCATAGGAGGATTAAAAAAAATGCTTGAAAAATTAAGTTTTTGAACAAAAAAAAAAAAAATTGAAACAGTAACTTACACAATGGAGATGGGCTTTATGACACCATACAGGGACTCAATAACTCCTGCAGATCCTCCTCGAACCTGCAAACATTAGGAGCATCTAAACTGTGAAAACTTAACAATAATAATCCAATTCAAGTGCGAGACAGTAATCAAAATTCTAATGATGATCTCAAAACAATTTTAACAACTAAAAGAATCATTATCAGTTGAAACTTCCTTTTCTTTTCTCGTTATTGAAAACTAACCTGCAAGTTAACAGATCCATTGACGGTAAGGCGAATTCCATAGTGCGAGATTGTAGATGGAGACTTGATGACGATTTTGCCTTCAAGAGGTTCCTGAAAAGTGTGCAAAACGACGTCAGTTAATATCTGAGGATGTGTACGGTGCGTGTAGAAAGAGAGAGGGAGAGGGAGTATACAGATGGGCGATAGATACGGTTGGATCGAGAAAGCTTGAGGTCTATAGTTGACATCACGAGGACATGAAGCAACAGACACAACAGAATGAAACGACTTGAGAGGAGACCCTCCGAAAATTATAAGCCTGCTCACCGATGTGGATCCGCCCAGCCCAACTAGTCTAAACATTGGGACTGTCCATTTTTCACGTTTGGGCCAAGTTCAGACTTAGCTTGTCCGAGTGTAGCTTGATACGGAAATCGTTTGGTACCCGCAGGCTTCGGCGAGTACTTGTGGACTTTGTCTTCCCGCCCTATGTCCTAACTGATCCAACTCGAACCACACACATTAGGGGCTCGAAACAATTGTTTTATCGAGAATGCCAAATGGATGCGGGCCGTTAAGTCTATTTGGACTTATTTCTCAGTTTGATCCATAAGATATGGTTTTACCTATACAAAGTTTTAAGGCAATGTGTAGTCATTTTGTCTAAACAAAATTGAATTTTTTTCAAAAGAAATCCAACTAAATTAATTGAATTTTATTTATAATCAAACTGATCCGATTTAAGCCTTTTTTTTTTTTACTTTTCCTTTATTTTTAAAACTAGTGTTAGAACCGACACGATGCGCAGAATAATATTTAAGAATAAAATAATTTTTTATAACTTCGACACAAACACAACGCGAAAATTAGACGGTTGATACGAACACGACACGTTTAACCTGCTTAATATCATAAATATGTTAAGTAGATGTGTTGACCTATATATGACCCACTTAACTTGCTTATAATTTCTTAACTTTTAATCTATTTAACTCCAATCATATTTTAAAATAAAATTTCACACGTAAAATACATAGATTCTTCAAGATTTATAATTAAAATAAAAAGTAATACAACAATAAAATTTAAATAGTTTTTAGTTGGAGTATTTATATCTAACACTAAAATTACCTCTTTTACTCTTAAATAAACGAGTCACTCACCTAACCCGCGTGTCAACCCGCGACACAACATGTTATACTCGTTTAACCTCAATCCTAACCTATTTATTTCGCGTGTTATGTGAATCATGTTCACATGTTGTGACCCATTTTGACTCCTCAAGTATGATCTGTATAAAAAAATGCACACACACTATTAATAAATTTTTCAATAGTAGTAATAATTTTGAGAATTAACTAATTATATTGAAATAAGAAATTAAGTATTTTTTATTTTATATTTATGATTTATTATAAATGATTGTTTATTTATTTGAAATATTAATGTATTATGCTTATCTAGTGTAGTGTGTTTTAAACGTGTAAATCTCTTACTTTTTTAAAAATTATAGTATCGCGTACGTTTCTGTATCGCGTGATAAAGTGTTTTTTAATTTATTTTTGTATCTTTTTTTATTAATGAATAATCAAAAAAAAAATAAGAAGGGAATAAATTTTTTTCAGAAAGAACTTTTGTTACTTATTTTTTTTGGATATAAAAAAAATAAAATTAATTTTTCTACAAATTTATTTTTATAATATTTTATTTTCCTTCTAATTTGAAGAGAAAATTATCGGAATTCTTTTCCCTTATATTTCTTTCTTATTTCCAAATTAAATAGTTTTTGCTTATTAATATTAATTTAGTTTTTTTTTCCTCCTATATGATATTATTTGAAAATATAATTGCTTTTTTCCCCTTATAATCCACACAATGCGCAAGATAATATTAAAAGATGAAATAGTATTTTATAACATCATTCAAAAATAGTAAAATTATATAATAAAATGATAAATTGTATTTTATTGAGACATGCTGAAAAATTGCGATGCTAAAATATGTCTTCTTAAGTATCATGCGAGCTTTTCATAAGGTATGCAATAGCAAAAGTCATACATGGTATGACTTACACAAAAAAAATGCATACACACTATTAATATATTTTTCAATAGTGATAATAATTTTGAGAATTTAACTATTGAAATAAGAAATTAAGTATTTTTTAATTTTATGTTTATAATTTATTATAAATAATTATTTATTTATTTGAAATATTAATGTATTACTTATTTAGTGTAGTAAGCATATGGATGTCCTATTTTTAAAAAATTGTCATATTCGTACGTTCTCGTATCTCATGTCCTGTGTCCGTACAACCTAGCTCCTGGTATATGAGACTACTCCTTATACTAAACTAATCAATCGAGGTTTTTTTTTATTACCAATAAAAATAAAGTATTTTTTTTAATTTGCTTTTGATTCATTGAAATAAGAAATTAAGTATTCTTTATTTTATGTTTATGATTTATTATAAATGATTGTTTATTTATTTGAAATATTAACGTATTACTTATTTAGTATACTATGTCCTAAGCGTGTGGATGTCCTACCTTTTTTAAAAATTGTCATATCTCGTTTCCATGCATAGCTCATAGTATATGAGTCTACTCTATACTTCAAGCTAATCAACCAAGATTTTTTTATTAGCAATAAAAATAAAGTGTGTTTTTATTTTATTTTTGTCATTGAAATAAGAAATTATGTTTTTTTTTAAATTTTGTGTTTATAATTTATTATAAATGATTTTTTATTTATTTGAAATATTAATTTATTACTTATTTAGTATACTATGTCCTAAACTTGTGGATTTCCTACCTTGTTTTAAAAATTATCATATCTCATATGTTATTGTATCTCGTGTTCTGTGCAACCTAACTCTTTATATATGAGGCTATTCCATACACCAAACTAATCAACTAAGATTTTTTTATTACCAATAAAAATGAAGTGTCTTTTTTTTTTTATTTGCTCGTGCAATTGAAATAAGAAATTTAGTGTTCTTTTTATTTTATGTTTATTATAAATGATTGTTTATTTATTTAAAATATTAATGTATTACTTATTTACTGTAGTGTGTTTTAAACGAGTGAATATCCTACCTTTTTTAAAAATTATCGTATCTCGTACGTTTCGTATCTCATGTCCTGTTTCCGTGCAATTCAGCTCCTGGTGTATGAGACTACTCTATACACCAAGCTGATCAACCAAGATTTTTTATCAATAAAAAATAAAGTATTTTTAAATATTTTTTGTGTCATTGAAATAAGAAATTAAGTTTTTTTTTATATTTATAATTTATTATAAATTTTTTTTTATTTATTTGAAATATTAATGTATTACTTATTTAGTGTAGTGTGTCATAAGTGTGTGGATATCCTACTTTTTTAGAAATTATCGTATCTCGTATGTTTCAATTTATATTTTTGAAATTGCTTATATATTGTTTATTTAATAGTAATATATTATTTATTCACACTCTTTTTAAGCGTGTGGATTACTTATTAATTTTTTTGTAAGAAGAAATAAATTTACATTAATATATTAAATTGAATGCTAGAGATAATCTTTTTTATATATATTATCTTGATAGATAGATTATCTGAAAATATAAAACAACTGTCTTTTTATAATTCTTACAATTGTGTTAAATTGTGTGAATTCTAATACCCGTCATTCTATAATCCAAAATAATACAAAGTGACAAACTGTGCTACTTACGCTTGACTTCCATATAAAGTAAACTACCATGCTTTTATATATTATATAGATAGATATAAATTTTTCAATAGTGATAATAATTTTGAGAATTTAACTAATTATATTGAAATAAGAAATTAAGTATTTTTTATTTTATGTTTATTATTTATTATAAATATTTATTTATTTATTATCATATCCCGTACGTTCTCATATCTCGTATTCCGTGTCTGTGCAACCTAACTTCTGATATATAAAACTACCTAATACGTCAAGGTAATCATTAAAATAAGAAATTAAATATTTTTATTTAATAGTTTTAGTTATATGTATTTAATTTAAACTAATTATATTAAAATAAAAAATTAAGTATTTTTTTATTTTTTATTTTTTATAAATCATTTTTTATTTATTATCATATATCCCGTATGTTCCGTATCTCGTTGCTTGTGTCCGTGCAACCTAGCTCCTGGTATAAATTAAGTATTTCTTATTTTATGGCTTGGGTTATATGTATTTTAATTTAATTTAATGCATTATCTTGATGGGATGTAAATAATAGATATTATCATGATAAAGACATTATCTAAAAATATAAAACAACTTATCTTCTTATAATTGTTATCATTACACCTTATCTTCTTATAAAAGTGCTAAATAATTATTGTCCTCCTCATACTTGCAATTTCAGAGGTTTGACTTGACTTTCATATAATGCATATTGCTATACTTTTATATATATATTTGTAAGAATTACACCAAACCAATTTTATCTTGCTATCCTTTTTTTCTATATTAATCAAACTAAACTTAAAAGTTCTAAAATGGAATAGAATTGGTTCAATTTAATTGGTTTTTTTGAACAATGTTTAGCCTTAGTTAGAGCCATGAACTTATATACTTTAGTTTGATGCTTGAAAGTGGTTAGCTACCTATACTGGAACCCATTCTTCCCTTTCGATGGTCTCTTAGCATAGCCACCATTAGATCGATATTTTGAATACTCTAATTATTTTCTGATTCATATCTATTGGATGCATAATCATATCCGGAGAAAAATCCATAAGCAAAATTAGGCTTCCAATAACCATAGTTGTCGTAACAACCCTTATAATTAGTTCTATGAGAATGTATATGGGTGTGTATATATGTCTATTTGTGTATGTCAAAGTATAGATTTTAGTGGAGGTTGAGTAGAGTTAAGACATGTAATATATATGGACTAATGTCAAAACGAGTTGACATGTCAGGTTCAACATGAGTCCGCTTAACATACAACATGATTAGGGACAATATGAACGTGACTCATTTAATAATCATGTCAAATATTTAAAGATGAATATAATTTATTTAATAATCGTGTTAAATATTTAAAAACGAACAGGACATGAAAATTAAATGAGTGTTTAAATAAATGGGTTATATATAGATAAAAAATTCAATCAGTTAATTAAATGGATTATATATAGGTCAAAAAAACAAACATGTATAACACATTAACCTAATTGGTATATATATTATACATGAAATCACCTTTTTATCCTTAATTAAACAGGTTAGATAAGTTAGACGGGTTACACAAGTTAACCCGTGATACAATCAGTTAAATTCATATGTTATATATGGGTCACTCATTTATAACTCAAACATATTTAGATTCATCCCTAATTCGTTTAATATCCATGTTGAGTGAATTGTGTGCCCATGTCATGACTCATTTTTCACACCCCTATAAATTATAGACCTAAGAGAAAAGAAAGTGAAACTTTGGTTGATCCTTTGTATAAATAAGAGTAATAGTTAATGTGTAGTATCAAAGGCTAAAAGACTTGAACCTACGTATAAAGAATATACAAATATAGTAGGACAAACCAAAATATGGAAAGATGTTAATTTATAACATAGTGATTTTTGATAAGCATGCATTAATAAAATGGGACCCACTTGAAATAAAGATGATCACATTTGATGATAGGCTGAATACATAATTTAACCCCAGAACTTTGACAAAAAAGTTTTGTGGTATCTTGAACTTTAAAATCGATCTTGTGGCACCTTAAAATTAACTTTTCATTAATCTTACATCTCACACTAAGTTTTAAGATTTTTGACTTTTATATGCAAAATATTGATTCGGTATATGGTTAATACAAATACTGAAACAATAAACTTTTTTCAACTATCTAATAAGTGTTCACTCGATTTAATTTAATAAGTTGAGGTGTTCAATTGGTCAAATAAACTATTTAATATTTCCAATTTTGTGAGTTAAAACATTCAATGAGTCAAAGTAAAAGTTGCGAGTGCCTTAAGATTTTTCGTGAAAAGTATAGGGGTGAATGAGAAGATGATTTTAGTGTGTTAGAGGAGTAGAGAAAGAGAATGATGAAAGTAGGAGCATCAATTGGCTAGCAATGAAAGGTAAGCCAGTTACACCCTAATTTTAATAAAGTTGAATTATTGTTATCCTTGCTACTTTGTGTATAGATTACTAGAAGTATTACTAAATAGAGAATGGTGAGATAGTCCTATGCTTGAGTTTAACTAGTCGCTTAAAGAGGTGAATTCATAAGCTTGATTATGATCATACTTTGCAAGTTGATATTTATTTGGGTGATCAATGAGAAAAGAGTACGTGGTATGTAAATCATTATGGAGAGTTATGGGATAAAAATAAGAAAGAGGTGATAATGATAGTAAAAGTCTATCTTGTAATATGGTAATAACAAATGAAAGGCAATGAATATTGAATTGATCATGTACTCCACTTGTTTTGGTAAGAGTGATGCAGAAGGATATAATTTTGTTATGTATATGATGTTAATAAATGAGAAAAGTTATTAATAAGGCTAAAAGGTTTTGAAAAGATAAAGTGTTAAAATAATAAAGGAGAAAGCATTAAAATGTGATTAATATGATAAGTCCCATATTGAAAAGAGTAGCGGTTGAGGCTTTCCATGATATGCATTTTGTGACTATGTGCATGCCTACCATATGCAGCTAAACACATATGTTTTCCCTTGAACTTTAACAAAATTTTCAATTTACCCCTTTTTTGAAATATTTACCTATCGCGCACCCAAACTTCGTGTGTGATGCCCACTCACCCCTTTTGGTGAAACTTTGACAGAGCGTGCAGTAGCATTACAGAAGGAGTGCGTCAGGCGTTAAGTCCTTATTAGCCATCAAAACTATGCCTTTATTTATTATTTGTTCGCCTTATAATGATAAAACGGTATCGTTTCACTTGCAAAACTCAGCCCCTCCACTCTGATTATGTTTTTGAAATCAGTTTATGCTTCCCAAGAAGATAGAGTACTATTAACTGCCAGCAATACAATCATTTGCCGCATGTAGCAATACAATCAAGCTCATATTTTTGTTTTGAGCAAAATTATTTTACTTATTGAAAAAGAAGATGAAAAATCACATGCCATTATACAATTCAAAAGCTGAAGTTGCACTGTAACAAACTTAGCAGTAAATCTCCTTCCCTGCAATCACAGCAACATAGTTGTGATTGAGTTGGACAATGATGGAAAAAAGAAAAAAAAAAAGATAATAAAAAAACCACTTGCGTTGTTGAGATGGCCGACTCATCTTCATCTACTTCAATTCACTTCCTCTTCTTGCTCGACTCCTTTTCGATGACAATTGATGCAATCTACAATTGAGTTCCTAGCATCATGCGAGTCAACTCGGTGTCCAATTCCATGTTTTTCTTCTCGCCTCCCACTGTGAAGTCTCCCTTGCCCTGATCATCTCCATCTCCGCCAGCTCCATTCTCGACAGAGAATCGGAGAAGACACAAAAATAGGAGGCGGCTAGATTGTTAAGCTGTGTCAACTCGCAGCTCTCGGAGTGTTATGGTTGGATAAAATTCCAGTATCGCAGACGCACTTTAGATGGTTCTCGTCGTTGCTCGGAGCTATTTTTGCACTAGTTCGACTGGTTGGGTCTGCCATAGCTGAGAACGTTGGAGCTATTTTTGTTTGCCATAGCTTGAGCTATTTATGGTTGGTTTCCTGTGAAAAACGGTGTTGTTTTCATAGTGGAGGTGGCTGAGTTTTGTAAGTGAAACGAGAACGTTTTATCATTCTAGGGAAAACAAACAGTAAATAATACAGCGTCATTTTGATGGCTAATAGGGACTTAACACCTAACGCACTCCTTTTGTGATGTGACTGCACGCTCTGTCAAAGTTTCACCAAAAAGGGCAAGTGGGCATCATGCACGAAGTTTGGATGCGCAATAGGTAAATGTTTCAAAAAAGGGGTAAATTAAAAATTTTGTTAAGGTTTGAGGGCAAAAATATGTGTTTAGCCTACCATATGCAGATTCACACAATCTAGTATCAGATTTTAACATTATAATGAGCTCATCACCATAGCACTAGCTACGACTTATCACAGTGTTATGCATGTGGTTCACCACCATGACTATTATTGTTATGGAGGAATGCCTCCTTTTCTTCTACAATTTAAAATGCACACATTGCATTTTCATGTATTTAGCCTCATACATAGTGATTAGATAAAGTGGATAAGACTTTAGAAATGACTAGCCAAATTGATTTAACAAGACGAGGGAAAGGAATGTATTATATAAAGTGGTGTATTTTGTGGTAAATAATAAATTTAGGATAATCAACTATGGTTGAATGATATATTTTAATGTATAAACTATAAACCATAATGGCAAAATAAGAAAAGAAAAATGGTTAATTTAGAAAATAGATATATTATTACAAGGGGTTTAGTTAAAAAAATGCATATTAAATGAATAAGTATGCATTGATATATAAATCGTTAAGACAAATTATTGTCGGTGGAGAACTCTTGAGAAGTGAAAGCTTGGGAAAGTTGGAAGAGACATAAATGGGTAGAAGCATGCGTAGAATCTTGGAGTTGTTGGGACCCTTATAGTATGTCTCAATTTATAAGAAGTCCTTTATTATGTTTGAGGAACTTACTCTTTTCTAAGGTTATTTTCTTGATGTCTTTTAGATACTCATGCTCACCACTGCAAATGAGTTTCTACTAAAGTTTCCCTTGATTAAAATTTATATTTTTGTAAATGAGGTCAATTGTAATAGTAAAACATTTCAAATGGCATGTAACATATATGTTTATAACATCCATTAAGACTTTATTTGATGTGTGTCATAATTTTAATATATAAAGTTAAAGTATAATACTTAATGGTGGTGAGATGTGTGTTTAAGTTCTAATCCTTTTAGATATGCAAATAATGTGTCTATTCTTGTGTTTAAGAGGGTAAATGATGGAAATAATGTTGAGAAGTGATTCACAATTAGTTAAAAGTGGTTTAGGGGCCTTTGGAGTTGTATTTTTTAACCTTTTTCTCATGTCTTGAGTTACCAGATAAAGTACGACACCCCTCCACCCGTACATAGCTCCTGAAATTCATGGACAAAAATACTATAAGACGAATGGCCATATGTCCACTCATATCTTTTTGACTGCTTTTAGACTTTTAATTGTAAAAGCTCTATTGACCTCACTTCTCATCAGATAATGATGAGCCATATACCATTACAAAGTCTTAGATGTATAGTTTCTAATCTAATTAGATTCATCAAAGATTTTCTTCTAGAACTCTAGATTGTTAAGAGATTTAGAAGATGTCAATAAAGAAACTCTTTAAGACTTAGGTTTTGGGTTAAGTTGTTCAACTCTTA
This sequence comes from Jatropha curcas, assembly GCF_041381405.1. NCBI lineage: Eukaryota > Viridiplantae > Streptophyta > Magnoliopsida > Malpighiales > Euphorbiaceae > Jatropha > Jatropha curcas. Next base: position 9,411,034 of record NC_143158.1, on the reverse strand, counting down.
TCTTTTGCCTCTTATGAGAGCTTCCCTTTAATGATATAGGATAGATTATCATTAAACTTACACCTTCTTTAGTCAATAATATAGTTATATTACAAAGTATCACAATATAGAAATCGAGGTGTCACTGTTGTTGTACTTCGAATTTCATAGATTCTGAAAACTAACTTACCTACAAAATATTTTTTGGATCTTCTAATATTCAAAATAATGAGGAAAATCATTTAAGCAAAAATCTTTTTCTAGTCAAATAGAAAATTAGGACATTAAAAATGACTTTCCATTTTCAAATGCTTGTCAAATATTGACTAATAATACTCCTAAACAATAACCTATAAGGAATCCTTTAGACCTTTACATAAAAGACTTCACGTCATGCCTCAGAGATATAATATCCAAATATTAATCCCAAATATCTTTGCAATTCTCTATCATTCTCTTACTAACTTAAGCGTAGAAATCTCTATAGATACATTCTCCCTCAATGATGCTCCGACCTATCATTTCGCTTTGAATAATCAATCTAATCCTCTGTCCATAATCATACCCACTAATTTATACCTGATATATATATAACAAAACCTTTTGAAGTAATTTTCAACCAAATGGCCAACTCCTATGAATCTGACCTTGAATTCATAATTCTAAATTCATGAGGAGCATTTCGAGACTAGTTGGGTTCATTTTGATAATTGTTTTGGTTTTTCAACCAATACCAATGATGGCAGTTGTGAAGGAGCTCCAGTAAGAGTGAAAGACAATAAAAGCATTTTGAATATATCATTGTAATGGTTTGCAAGTTATTTTCGGGTTTCCAGTTGATAGGCTTCAAACTTACTAAATTTCAAAACAGAATTATGATTTTCAATTTTCAAGAGTTTGATAAATCGAGCAAATCAAATACGAACTAAAAAAAATATGAATGCTCAGTAATATATGTATATTTATAACTATAACCAAAGACCCTGATATCGATAAAGAATTAGGTTAATGATCTTTAACTAACACAAGTAATAAGATGCGATTGTTGGGTTTTATTCAAAATAATTTCCACTCTAATGAAATTTAATGCATATTGAATTATGAAGATAATGAAGGAATGTTACTTATATAAAAAATACTTACTAGATTGAATTATTATGTGATATAGATGTATGGAAGTAATAACTAAAACCTACTTAAGCTTAACCAGATAAGATGAAAGGGAATGAAGAATTAACTGGAAGATTCAACATTTCAAAAAAAAAAAAAATTGGAAGATTTAGAAAATGCAAGTCACTATGAACAATTGATTATGTATGCATTTATTGATGAAATTTTGGTTACTAAATTAATTGGACAAAAATAATTATAATATTATATTCCCTCCGTTTTCTTTATTTAGAGAAAATATTCTTTTTGGGTGTATTTTTTTATATAGAGAATCTTACTCTAAATAGTAATTTTAGGATGCAAGCCAAGTTAAAAATACTAGAATGTCCTTGGATTGTATGTATTTGTTTTAAGATTGAAGCTCAACAATCAAGGAAAGAGGCGGACACCAATATTCTCAGTATTTAATGTACGCGTGTTTTAAAGGACAAGTTATCAACTTGTCTTTCATTTCGTTTTATAATAACAATTATCATTTATATAAATATAGCCACAAATTTAAAGTTCTAATATTAAAAGTCAAAATAATTTCCACATAAATATACAAAGTTAGCCCTTATTTGTATATTTGATGAATATATGTCCACTTTTATTATTGTAAATTTAGCCACAACCGTTGACGTTAGAAATGAATATATGTTAGCCTTAGTTAAGTTTTGAAAATGGCCACGTTTTGTTTTTAAAAGTGCGGATGTGTTAGTTAATGGTTGTGAATTTCTATAAGCCACTTTGTGGCCTTTTATTATTTGTCGTATACTTCTATAAGCCATTTTGTGGACTTATTATTATTAGTTGTGCACTTTTTCAATAGTTATTGATTTCTATGTTAGATAACGGTTGTAAACTTATGTAAGCCACTATGTCTTTTTTATTATTAGTCGTGCACTTCTATAAGCCGTTTTATGGCTTTCTTGTTATTAATTGTGTACTTTTTCAAATTCTTATAGTGGTTATACTCTTTTATAAGCCACTTTGTGGTATAATTAGCCGTTTTATGGCTTTCTTGTTATTAATTGTGTACTTTTTCAAATTCTTATAGTGGTTATGCTCTTTTATAAGCCACTTTGTGGTATAATTATTATTAGTTGTGCACTTTTCAAAATGTGAAGTTGTCACACATTTTGCTAGATTGTGCATTTTTTTAAAAAAAAAAGTTATAGCTTTAAACTCAAATTTATTAAGTCACAGAAGTTTTTTCACTTTCAAATTAAAAATTATTAAAAAGTCAAATACGGTCATTGTCATTTTTTCATTTCTAAGCACATATTATGTAAAACGTCCACATTATAATAAAGTGTGATAGAGTTAATAAAGAAAATTTGAAGTAATGCTCAAAGGATGCAAGTAGGGAATAAATGCACTTCTTGGGATTGTCTTTTGTGTCGGCCATTGTTCCCATAATTAATGAAGAAATGAACTATTCTTAAGGGCTTTTTATGGAGAAAAATCCATTTAACTAATTTTTTTAATCTATGAACTTTTTTCTATTTTCTCTAAATAAAGATAACGGATGAAGTATTTATTTTGTTAAGAATTGAGTGAACAGATAGAATTGTTATTTAAATATTATGATTAGAATTAAATAACATTAGTATGGAAATTGGATTGTGAATGAGATTGAACTAAAACAAAGGATGGGATTGATTGTAATTAGATATTCATGGACTGACTCTATGTGATTAATATTAATTTATATGACTTGCAAATAAGTAGTTTACCAAAGTTTTAGAGGAGATATTGTCGAAACCTCGGCTGAAATCATTAGAAAGCATTTTAACTTGATTCATATTTCTATATCTCCTTTTAATATTTAGATTGTCTCTGATTGTTTCCTGTTATTGCAGATTATAACAAGTCACTACATTGATTACTTATTGGCCAAAGATATAGATTGCCCCCTGAACTTTTAAAAAATAACTACACGGCACCCAATTTTGCATGGAACCATTTGGCACCTCTAGTTAATTTTTTTACACCAAGTAAGCACTTCTCCAATCTAGTATAAGTGCGTGAATTACAAACCTGCTGAGTAGGATAAGTAATTGAAAGTGGAACCTATTTTAATTTCCAAATCAGTAATTTAAAAAAAAAAAAAGCTAAGTAAAAGATAAAAAGGACAACTTAGCATTATTTTCCACAACCAATGCCACCATTGATCTTAGGTCCCAACTCCACTGTTACCTACCATCAAACGAGCCTGATTCATTGGGCGATGATCTGGACTTTGCTGTGGATACTTTCTTGTGCGATCTTTTTTGCATGTATGAGTTCAAGGTGAGGCGGTGCACACATGGGAGGTCACACGACTGGATTGAATGAACATATGCATATCCGGAAGAGAAGGCTCGCCGACGTGAGAAAAATTGCTACAGTGACACTATTTAATTTCGAATTTTGGGTTCATGAATTGGGTTTTTCTGCAGCTTTGTTGTATCAATTTTATTTTAATGATTGCTTTAGATTTATTAATTGAGGAAGAGATCATATTTTTTATCAAATAAAAATTGAGGAAGTAGAAACAATTACAACTCGATAAAGCAGAAGGGTTTTAAAAGAAAAACAATAGCAAGAAAAAGACGATTTTCTTGAAAGGGTGGACTATAAGCTGCCAGTTGTTGATTACAATAAAGAAAGAGATTCAACCAACGAAAGAGATCCTATTCTTATCAAAGGAAAATTGAAAAGATTGTGTTTTTGTTGCTGAGATTGAAATTTGGATTTTTTGTAGAAAATTTTAGCTTCGAGTGACAAAAATTGAAAGAAAAAAAAATTAAAGAGTTCAAGTCAAGAGATGAAGAACAGAGGAAATCTCTATATACAAGTAGAGAATTATAGAGGAAAAGAACAAAACAAAACAACAAAGTAAGAGTTTACTCTTCAAGAACCTCTTCAAGAACCGAAATCTGCAAAACAAAAGCTATGGAAGATACGAAGATGACAAAGTTGAAAATGAAAAATATCTCCCTCCAAAAATTCACGAAGAAGAAGCCCAAATTAATTTTTCTTGCACTCAAGTCATTGAGATAGAGAGGGACAGAAGGATCGCAGGTTGCTTTTTTACAAGTAAAACTCTAGTTTAGGTAGAAGAGAAGAGGGAAAGTGGTTGTGAATTGGAAGGAGACTTTCCACGTACTAAGAGCCAACCTGGACAAGGTTTTTCCAAGTTGGCCTTCGTAAATTCAATTAACGCTCGTTTGGGCGATTGTATCCACGCTATCTGGTTTGCACCGTGGAGAGTTGCAGGAATGATACAACGAAATGGAGTTGATGTGCACAATTGGTCCTCCGTAAAGATAGAGGTGCCGTAAGAGTTTTTTCAAAAGTATAGAGTCAAATGTATGCATTTGGCCGTTACTTATTTGTATCATGACCAATATTCACTAATATATATACATACATCCAACCATGTATTCTAATTGCATTTTAGCATTTATATGTGTATGTGTGCATGTGGCTTATTTTGAAGTTGAATGACTGGTTATTATTACAGTTAAACCTCCATAGATTAATACTCGATAAATTAATAAGCTCTCTAAAATAATATATTTTTTTCCGGTCTCAACTTGGACAAGTTTACAAAATTAGTAATTTTGATAAATTAATAAGATAATAATTTTTAGGAAGACCATTATATAAATCTATTATCTCGTCACTATCATAAATTAATAACTCTACGAAATTATAAATACAACTAGAGCAATTTAGTAACATATGAATCTATTATTTTATTTTATTTTTTTTTTTTTTGTGAAATCTAAATCTAGATGGATATTATCTCTAACTTTTCTCATTGCATTCAAAAGCTCTGGTGTCATCTTCTCGAAATGGAACAAAAGATTGTGAAGAGTTTTTGCCGCTATGAGTGCTTCCTTTCGCGTAATTGGTTCCAAAGCTACTGAATCATCCTCAATATGATTTTCGATGACACCATTATTTTAGATCTATGAACTTTCATCATTATTTTAGATGTTAAAAGAATGGAAAGTAAGAACAAGCAAATGATGAAGACTATCAAGATAATGGTACCTTGACTCAAATATATTAGACGATGAGCTCCTTCTGTCCGTAATTAGGGTGGACTCGCATCCCGGTAGAGGAACACAAATGTAAAAAGTAGATTTTGGGAAAAGATGAAATATAGAATGTGACCTGCGTCTTCCAAAATATGGATTACAAGATATGGAAGAAAGAAGATGAACAATATGAAAGTATTAGAAGCCATGGTAGGTCTACTGGTTGCGATTCCATAAACCAATACCTTACCCGTTTGATTATATTTAAATGTTGCATATTACTTGTGATGTATTCTTAAATGACATTACATGTCTGGAGTGATATTATAGAAATTAAAGAAAATTTATTCATATGACTGTATATAATTTTTATAATACTTGATACTATTCACCAAGCTCAAGCGCTCATCTCCGCCTCACCTATTTTTCCAAGTTAAAGGTCTTTCCTTCTTCTTTCTATTAATGAAGCTAGTTTGCATTTTTCATCATAAAGGATTTTACATAAATGGATTTACAGTTAGCTTTTCATTCATTTTATCTCCATCAACATGATATATCTTATGTCTGCACTTATACACATAAAAAATAATATCATTAGTGACAGATAACAAAGAAAATATTATTAAGTAAAAATTAAAGAGGAGAAATTACAGATGCATTAAAAATTAGCAAATTTATAAAGAAAGAAAAAAAAATGCTTAAAGGAGAGAGAGTGTTAAGTAAGCTTTTTGAATATTTTTTTGCTTCAGAATTTTATATATATAGAGACATTTGTAACAAATATAATGAATAAATATGATAATTGAATCTCGTAACAATGGACTTGAAATGAGTATTAATCGTTGTAGGTTTATTACCGGGTTTCAGTTTTGTTACGGGTTTCGACGGTCTTAAACTTACCAAGCTCTAATGCGGTCCAGCCATGAAAACATATCATGACATATGTATTATTATTATTATTATTATTATTATGGCAATAAAATCAAATATGAAAGAATAATAAAATTACTTATATTGTGAGATTTTTTGAAAACATAACATTAAAAACTATAATTAACTCGATACTATTATATAATAATTAAAACATTATTTTCAAAAATTAGAAATACCATCGTCCTAAATATTATCGCTAATGAATAGAAACGTGCAATGCAAGTTCAAAAAAACTAATTTGTAAATTTTGTAAAAGCCTTCACTTTGTCTCTATCAATTTTTTGCATAGATATAATTTTTAAAATTGTATGTAAATATTGCTTTCTCTTTTACATTATCAATATATATACCAAATACATGTTGTACATAAAGTTTGAGAATTGAGATGCAATGCTATCAATAGTACCAAAGGTGAAAAAAAAAAAAATTTAATCACTAAAAATACTTTGACAGTAAACTCAATTGCTTTTGAAAAATAAGATAAACGCATTTCAGACAAAAGAAATTCTTACACTGGGTTTCTTTTGTTCTCTAAAATATATAAAAAACGAGACATTACCAACATACAAATTATATTATATATGGCCTCTTCTCTTCCTTCTTACTCAACTCTGACCAAGCAAATGATTACTATTACTAATCAAGCCTTGCAAGCTAGAGCTAAAAATTTAATTAGGAACTTAGTTCAACACTACATGAAAATTATATAATCCTCCATTAATAGAATCAAACCCGCAAGCATAGAACTCCATTTCAGAACACACCAAACATATATATAAGCATGTCAATAAATAAATGCTAAACCACGTGAACCCAGTCAACAAGATGGTGAGTCAAGAGATTCATTCGAGGACTGAGGGTATCATTTTTACTGTTAGAAGACGTTCTTATCTTTTGGTCAAATAAGCTAAATAACTTACAAATTAGCTACAAAAATTAGCATCTTGAAAGAACCGATTTTTACCCGTCATATCCAAATAGCTTATATCATTTAGCTTATTTCATCTAAATGAATACTGTAAGGGAGTCATAAACTGTCATTCAATCCGAACAAGCAGCACCTAAGAGTTTATCCAAAAAGCAAATAGGCAATCAACGATGGTATCGACAAGTTATTACCAATCAAAAATGGATCACAATTTCAATCTGTACACATTCCTGCAATTGAAAATTTTCAACCTCCCAGCTAAATAGAGGCTTACTGCGTTCAGAGCAGAAATACCATTTACCCAAACATTCATTTAAGACTAAGCAAATGAAAACACAAAAAAGCCATAATAACAGGTTCAAGTTATTAACAATTGACAACAAAACGCAGAAAGTCGTCCCATCCGAGACTCAATTTTCTTTCCACCCTATTGGCAAAAGTACCAAATTCCCAAAACCATTAAAAGCCAACCCTTACTTTCATTATTTATTCTTTGTATTTAGCAAGAAACATTCTAGAGCTTCCGCTCTTGCCTCGTCCATTAGATCTAATTTCGTGCATAACAAGACATTAAATACCTATTAAACAACCAACAATAACAATTGAATTTCAAAACTTGATCCACTTTCTGTTTAGAACACAAAACTATATCATTACTTCAGCTTTATAAGACAAATTAAGATAACATTAATACCTTTGGTAATCGAACAACATTGATGACCTAAACATAGCTGTCAATCAATGATTTCCTCATCTCATCAACAATAGCACTAGGCTGAGCTTCCCTCAACTTGAAAACACTCTCAATGACAGATAGCTCAGTAGCCGTAGTATCTGACCCACAGAATGCTGTCCAGTCATTCACAGTCATGCCAGCTGCTATTACTTCACTCCCACGGTTTACAGTCCCAGCAACTAGAGGCACCTGAAGGAGGGTCGAAAGTTCATCCAAGTCTTCTATAGATGTATGTGGATGAACCTGCTCCAATAAAAAACGTTTAAACAAATTGATAAGCATACTTGGTCACTCCATTTATTGATAATAACAACCAGCTTGGCAAATTAGTTCTTACCAAGCCACCTCTATTGGAGAATGCACAATAACTTCCCACAAGAATATTACCAGCAACTGTCTGTCTAAAAACTTCTACACCAAGAACATCCGCAATCATTTCCTCTGTTTCCTGTTGAAGATGAAACACAACCGCTATTAGCAAACAAATATATCAATAGTACCCAGAAAAATTTGTAGGCACCAACAAACAGTGATACAACTATGGAACCATGTAGTCAAACAATCTGGCAAGTCCCCTCTTCATTCTCTCAGGAATCTGAAGGCGATCTTCAATTCTCATCTCAAGAATTATTTGGAGGAAAAAACTGATGGAATTTAAAATTTTAAAAGCTTTGTTCATGAACACAGTTGTTTTTTTGTTCACTTCTCTTTTTGTGAATTTCATCAACCATCTTTCACATGGCATAGCATGCAGGGTCTGCAATTGATTTATGACGTAGATGTGATAGTTTTTCAGTTTAAGATATAACTTCTTCAAGTTGGAAGAACAAAAATTATGACTTCAAAATAGTAAAATAACAATCAGTGGATCCAAACATCAGGTTACCAAATCAAATTCATTCTCATACAAAAATAAACATCTTGGATGACACACAACAAAAAAAAGAAAAATGAACAACTCGTACTCTGTCAAGATCTGTATGTGTTAGAGCAACATGGTCATTGCAGGCTATACAATTTCCCAATGCAGATAATTTCTCTTCAATGCGCTGAACCACAACATTGTCAGGTAGGCTGTTTCTCAAGTGTTGAAGTTCTTCAACAAGGAAAAAGAAAACATAAGTTGGGAGGTCAATAAGAAAATCAAAACTACATGGACAAATATGAAATTTAAATTTATTGGACTTCTTGGTACAAAATCTAGATCTGATAGTTGAATTCTGTTGTCATGACCTCAAACAAAGACCATAGTGAACTAAATGTTTCTTAGATGGAGCAACTCAAAATCATTGATTTCACATTTAATTCAAATTCTAGGAAAGGGTCGAAGCATTGTGCTAAACCACATTTTTGAACCAACCAGAATACCACATTTAATGAAAATCAATGCACACTATTTGATATTGTATATCCAACAGCATTCAAATTAAGATAACATGTAATCATGGCAGAGTATTACACTTAAAGTAAAGTTAGAATTACTTTGAAGCAAAAGAGGAAAACAATAAAGGCAACAACAATACAAAAAAAGAAACCAAGAATCTAAGCCCTTTTTCAATCTCTATTCACTGGAGAACCATCTACAATATTCCTCGAAAACATCTAACAAACCATACTGGGGAAAAGAAAAAGAAAAAGACAGCTGTTAATAACTCATTATCCACAACCAAAAAGGTGTTAGTTGACAGGAGAAGACAGATATGAGCAAATAGCAGATCATGATGTCCTAGCAACAAACTCCAGAGCAACATTAGAACTTAGAATTTTTTTAAAGAAAATTTCCATAATCAAACCGTATGTAAAATAAGAGCTTTCAATGAAATGAAAACAATAGTGGAGGTCATAAGAAAACAGACAGTAACCGTGAATATAAAATCTTCACCTTGGTCTGTGGTGGTGTGGGGCAAGAGAAGCCCATTCTTGTTACCTGCCGTGGCAGCACAAAGCAATATAAAAAAATCACACCTTCATTGTAAAGAAATAAAAATGCAATTTAATAAAAGGAGAGTAACACAATAAAAAACATAATCATACCAGCACAAAGACGGCCAACAATCCTAGTGCCTGCAATTGAAGTTTTAACCACTGGGATAACATCTGCTAACTCAGCCTCAAATGTGCTAAATACAAAAACAATAACTAAATAATTAACAATCTTAGAAATAAAAAGGAACCCTTCTAAAACGACTAGAAAACAAAAAAAATAAAAATAAAGAAAAACCTGTAGAAGCTTTCAGAGCCTCCAATAGCAACCAAGCAATAAGCATTGGTGAGCTTGGAAAATACTCCAACCTCACATGAGTTCTCAAACATAAGCCCTGCAGACACACAAACGAAGTTAATACAAAAAACTCAAAATCCATATATGATTTTACATGTAATCCAACAAATAACCCAAAGAAAAAGAACTTACTAGTTGCCATTATTGAAAATAATCTCAGCTTATCCCAACAACAAACAAGCAGAGAGAGATACAAGTATCTGCAAAAAGCGAGAGGACAATCACGCAAGTTCGGCTTATTTCAATTCAAAAACATTCAAGAGCCAGAGCCATACCTGTTATTAATCGTAGAGATTAGAGACAACGCGAAGAGATGGAACAGAAAGGCTTTCCTACTTTGATTACAGCTGGGATAACAATTTACAGAGATATTTTGGGATTAGGGTTTTATGATCTTAATGTTTTGCCTCACATATGAAACAGATGAAGGGTTCATACAACTCGACAAGTCGCGTTACCTTTAATTTTCCAAATATACCCTCAATTTCTGAATTAAACTCCACTTATATCCTCTCTAGTTATTGAATTTGGTAAGGTCATACCTATCTTATTTTCAATTAAATGAAAGGGTTATACGCACAGGACAGACGGGGCACTCCTTAAACAGAAATAATAAAATTGCACTAAATTTTATACCCCTATTTGAACACTTTGTTTCTATTTAACTCTCCTGGTTTCATTCAAAATAACTTTTTTTAACTGTCAATTGATGAGAAAAGAAAAAAACTAATCTTGTAAAAAAAGGATTTTAAAGTGAAAAATATAAATTTATCCTTAAATTAGAAGCAAATTAATTATGAAGTTCTAAACTTATAATCTCATTAAAACTTCGGTCCTTCCGTAGGATCAAAGTATTTATGGAATTATAACTTAGAGATCTCATAAAATTAATTTTTGAAAATAAAGGTACTTATATATTAATTTTGTTATATTTCAGAAATCAATTTTTTCTTTTTTCCAATTTAAATTATAGATTCTAAATTGTAAATAATATATAATGAAACCTAAACGCTAAAATCTTAGTGTGTTCTTAGTGTGTTCACTTGTAGAAAAATAGAGTAGTTTTCTAGAAAAGTTTTCTAAGGAAATTGAAAAATAAAATTTTGTATTCAAATTAATCAATTTTCTGTTTGGAAAGCTAGAAAATAGTTTTACAGTTTTCCAAAATTTAACTAAGATTTCGAAAACAGCTTTAAGTTGTTTTTCAGAGTTTTTTTTTTATAACAAAAAATACGTTTTTCATTTTTAAAAAGAATATTTTCATAATCAAAATTATAATATCTATAAATAATTTTTTATATAAAATACTTTCATTGAGAAGTAAAAATATTTAAATAATATAAAAATTTATTGATTTATATAATTAATTTTATTATTCCAAATATATTATATCCTTTATTTTTTAAAAAAAATTATAAAATGATAAAAATTGATATCATTATTATAAATAATCAATAATAAAAATTCAAATTTTTTAAATAAAAATTTTCTAAATTTGTTTTATAATATTTTATTTCTTTTAATTTTGAAAGTTACGAATATTTGTTTGCAAATTTTTTAAATTAAAATATGATTTTTATTGTTATCAAGTTAACGCATTTTCCATTTCTCTGTTTTCTAGTTTTTATTTTCTAAGATAACTGCTTCTTAGAAAGCAGAAAATTATTTTTTGTAAATAAATACATGCAAAATCCTACTATCTAAATTTTAAACTCTAATCCTAAATACCTAAACCCAAAAATCCAAAAATCCTATTATTTTTAAAAATCTCGTCATCATGATTGGAGCCTTGTGATGTATATTTTTCCATAATGGATATATTAAGACGGCTAGCTTCTTCAAACTTGAGAAACAAGTCAGCTGAAGCTTCCAAAGTTTAAAAGTCTCTTTTATGTATTTCTTTTTTATCGTATTAATAGGAACAAATACTTTTAATTCCTTGAGCACCAATCCATAATTTATTAAGGGAAGAAAATGGTTTCTGAGTTATAGTCAAATTGACACATGAAGAGCTTTATTTTCAAAAACTAATTTTATGGTCTCTAATTTATGATTTCATTAACACTTGGATTCTTTCCTCTTAAACAAAGGTAACAAACTGTTAACGAAATTATAATTTAAGAACTTTATAGTTATTTTGATTATAATTTAAGGACCAATTTCTCAGTCAATTTGATAGTGAAAGAGGCTATTATAGACGAAAATACTAAAAGTGTTGATAAAAGGACCTAAGGGCTTGTTTGATTTAACAGTTTCAGAGAGCTGATAGCGATTACTGATAGCTGATAGCGGATGAACAATGAGTGTTTGGTAAAGGTGTAATCGGTTGTTACTATTAATACATAAAATGACCAATAAGAGTATATTTTTAATAGATATATAAAATATTTCTAATCTATTTCTAATGAATTAAAAAATAAGAAAAAAATAAAAAAATTAATTAAACTATATATCTTAATTAATAAAATCTATGAGCGTATTGCTAAAATGATATATCTTAGTATTGATAAACATATTAATAAAACATATATATATATATATATATTGCATTAAACTATGAGCAATTTGATCACGTAAGACACTCATGTGAACCGCTTCAATTTCTGGTTAAGTTTTTTCTAGTTGAATGTTATTTGTATTGCTAAATATATCAGGTGGCATAAAATTAGGATTTTGATCCAATCGAATAAATGCTGGATCTGCAAATGCTTTTCTTCAAATATAATTATGGATTGCCATAGATGCAATTACAATATCCCTTTGTATATGAAATAGTATGCACGCATCAACTATAATATCTTCTATTTTGCCTTCCAAACTACAAAAGTTCTATCAATGTAACTTCTAAAAAACGAATGCCAACGGTTGAAAGTCTCTTAAAGCCTTTAGGTTGACCACCACGTTGAAAATCTAGTAAATGGTACCTTATTCTTTTATAAGATCCAAGATATCCTTCCATTTGTTGATATTCAACATCTACTAAATAGTATTTTTCTGCATATAATAATAAATATATATTAATAATTACATGCTAAAAGTATATAATAAAAAAGACATATCAATTGCACATACGTAAAATTTGCATCTAAAAATTATTTAATAAAAGAACTTTAAAAGATAATATTTGATAAATATTTAACACGTGGTGGTTTGGAAAATTCAAATATCTCTTGTGAATTGCATATTGAAAAAGTCGTTCACCATGGGCTGTACCTTACCTTCCGGCTAATACTAATATAAATTGCATATCCAAACTATAAACAACCATAATATTTTGTGTAGGCACGTCTTTCCTACCACTGAATCGGATTTGGATTTCCTCATTAATAGAAGCTGGTACACGAGTGTCATCAATTGCACAAATATAATCCTATTTTGACCCAAAAAAAGTTATAAGATATTATCATATGTAAAAGTTACAATAAAAAATATAATATTAAAATACCTTAAAATGAGGCATATATCTATCATCATCAAGTAATTCAGAAGGAATAGTATTGAATGTTGAGTCTTTATAGGCTTTATTATATCAATTGAGAAGCGCATTATTGCCTTTAATATTTTATGAAAATTTCTACTTACTCTCTTACATGAATGTTGAAACCTTCTTGAACATACCTATTTGAAGCACCTACAGCAAGAGTATAAAGAAACATACCAACTTTCTCCAAAACATACATTCTACTTAAGAATTTAATCCGTAATTTCTTTCGAGGTTTTGACAAAGATTTATTAATATATATTTATCCATTGTGAATAAATTAATACAAAGTTTTTCATTCCTTCTTATTACTTCCAATAATCAAATAGTTCTTGTTTGAAATGAATTTGTACAAGGTTCTTTATGAATATGTCTCAAATAATATTGATGTGCATTTTGAACAATAGATATTATCATTTCCAATACTTGATCGTCATCACTATCATCGTCAAGAACTATGTGTTATATAATATCTATATTTATGACAAAAATAATATAAAAAATATCAAATGCAACTCTATTATTAATTATAATATGTGTAATTTAAAGTTGACAATCAACATTTAATATAATCTAAATTCAAATATAAATGAAGTAAAAAAACTAACATTCATCAAATTTAAGTTCAAACATGAAAAAATAAAAATTATTCTAATGTTCAAATTTATTATAAAATGGGAAAAGAAGTCAAAGATTTTTGCCTAGTAATTTATTATGCACGTGGCTTCCATAAACTGCTACTCCAAATAGCACAATGGTATTGTAGCCATTTCCATTTTGTCTATGCATCTAGTATCATACACTCTCTTTTTGACTTATTGTCAAACAAAAGAGTGTAGAAAAAATGAAATTCACTGCCTTCCTTTATTTATGGCAAAGAAAGTATATCTTTCATGATCTCTTCAATAGAACAACCTAGATGATCTCCTAAAAGGTCACGCATCACCATAGTTTTCTTTTTCATACTTTCTTTTAGTTCATTAATTGTATTAGACACTTGTGTAGTACCAGAAGCATTCTTTCCTTTAGAGCATTTTCTTTTCTTTGTTCACGGTCAACCCATGAGTCTACCCTCTTTCCTTTCTTCATATTTTGAATATTTTCAAGATCAGTATTTTCACTTTCAGTTGTGTTACCTAATATTGATCCCGAATCCATTATTTTGTCTAAATGCTCTTCAAAATCAGATTCTCTCTCATCATTCTCTTTCAAATTAATAACATTATCTAATTCTACATCTTCATTATAATTGGAAAAATACTCTAGAAGGTGTCTATGCAAACTTTCTAGTAGTCACAGTTCCTATAAATATGATTTCATATTTTTCATAAAGCTCTTTTTAATGTTTTTTTCACGAAATCTTGGATTTTCCTAAAATATGAATGTATAAAAAATCAATCATAAATAACATGACTATTAAAGTGAATAAATCTGTTATTATATATAAACAGTCACATACATGCAACTTACTTGAATTTTTTCATTCCACCACTCATTAGAAGCTGCAATTGTATTTTTACTTGAATCCCAACCTAATCAGTTTCTTTTCCTCTTAAATATTTCCATAACTTCCATTGATCTTTCGTCCAATCCCATTTATGTTTTAACTATTCTTTAGTAAATTGTAATCCATCATCTTTCATTTTATTTTCTACCCATAACCATCCTTTGTTACCTTATCCACCACCATTTCTTTCACCGATTGTAGTGATTTAAACACAAATATCAACAAATATATTAATTTGTTCACTAGTCTAAACCATCCCTCCAGTACCCTTATTCGTAGGAGCCATTTGGCCTATAAATAAAATATAAATAAACTGTGGTGTAGATATTTATAGGAAGAAGGTTCAATTTGCCACCCTAAACTTAGGTCTAATATACAGAAAGCCCACAATTGAGCTTTTTTGTCAATTTCCTCCAAAACTTGTAGCAAAATGGATAATTAACTTATTCTTTTGCCAGTGAACTGCACGTGGTCAACAAAAAAATAAAAAATAATTTTCTATATTCTTTATTTTTCTTCCATCCATTTCTATTCTTCCTCCTCCTCTCCTTTTTCCATCGCGAACTCATACTGTCTACAATATCACTCTTAATTACAATATATATATATATATATATATATATATATATATATATATATATATATATATAATCCTAAATAAAAAATATCTTTTGAAACGCTGAGTTGGTATTCTATTGTCTCACCAATTCCCTTTTTCCTTTTTTACAGATTTTTGAGCTTTTTTTCTTTTTTACTTTAATTTGATTGCCTACAAAAATATTTTTAAAGAATTATATTGATATATAGATTCTATTTGAAAATTAAATTTAATAAATTTAAGCAAATCTTTTTCTATATATCTTTAACAAATTTAAGCAAATCTCTTGATGTATATCTTTATATTTAAATGCTTTGAAATTGACTTTTTTTTTTTATCTCTCTTTAACTATTTATCCTTTATATATTTATTTGAAGGGAATTTGCAAACCCAAGCATAACTCAAAGGTGAAAGTTTGTGAGTTTTTCTTTAGAGGTGCAAGTTTGTGAGTTTTTCTTTAGTTTTTTTATTCTCTCATGTTGATTTACTCTGTCAATGAATAAATGATGCATGGTTTTATTTTTTTTTTCCCTTTTTTTTTTGACAATTCATTCTACTGTAATCTATTTAAAGTTTGGATGTTATTATATATTATACTCTTGAAATTAAATTAAGAGCAAGAGCAAGTAATATTTGAAATTTGATTTTCAGGTAATTATGTAGGTATTAGTAAATGCGTTTGTTGGTGGCTTTGACATGTGGTGATGCAGGTATAGATTTAGACTACATACTATATTCATTTAGTTGGCTTTCATTATTACTAAATGAATGAAAAGTTAATTATCTAGGATTTGATTTTTTTTTTTCTGGAGATATGAAAAAGCCATGGGAGCTAGGGTGTAATAACCTTATTCAGTTTGGTTCAATTTATGTTATGTGAAAAGTGTCTGTGAGAGTGCCATACTGATTTTGGTATTGAATAAATTACTGTTTCTTCGTATTTATCATGATTCATTTGCCTTTTCATTATGCTCTTTTATCCTTGCTATCAAACTCTTCTATTTTTCCTTTTTTTTTCTAAATTTTTCTTTAATGAAATTATATTTGTCTAATTCATTTTTGTATTTTTCCATTCATGTAGTTACCAATTTTATACATATTAAGAGATTGTAGGCAAATTAGTTTTGATATTTTGGTTTTTAGTGTCTATTTGTAATTTTAATCTTGAAATTCATTTTTTTATTCATTTTCTTTCAATTAACTTTCATTTTAATTTAACTCACATGGCAGAATTACCTAAAGTACTATGTTACATATGTTAGATTAACCTAAAATATTAATAGAATCAATTTTAATTTTTCTTTCATTTTTCTATGTTTTATAGAATTAATATTTAATAATAATAAGTCAATTATATTTTAATATTAAATAATTATATATATATATATATATATATATATAATCTTGAAGCAAAAAAAAAAAAAAAACTTTCAAAAGTTGAATTGGCTCTTTATTTTTTAAGTATTCCTATTTTTTTTCTTTATTTCTATAATTTGATTGGCCACTAAAATATTTTTTTTAAATTTATTCACATTTATATTTAAAGAGTTATATTGATATCGTATCTTTGTTTGAAAATTGAATTTAACAAATTTAATCATATTTTTCTATGTATTTTTTTATTTGAAAGCTTTTGAATTTCTCCCTTTTTTTTTTTTTTTATCTCTTTCTAACCATATATCTACTATATATTATTTGTATTTGTTACTATCAGGTGAACTTTTTATTTTTTTTGCTTTTCTTCTTGGATTGAGTTTTTATTTTGTTGTTATTTTTCTTGGATTGGGTTTTTATTTTGTTGCTATTTTTCTTGGATTGAGTTTTTAAATTTTTTTTGCTATTTTATTCCCTTTATACTCTTTGATTACAGGCCACTTTAATTATTTAGCTGCAGTTTTCAATTATAGGTTGTTTAGGCATTAAAAAAATATTGTTGGTGACTTGCTAAAATGCAAATTAAAGGTGGGTTTGATTCTTATTAAATACAAAATTTTGCATTTTTTTATCACCTTTCTTGCCTTTCTATTTATTTCTCTAAATAATAACTGTGAATTTAGAAAAAAGTTAAGTAGTTAGAAAATATTAGCTTAAAAAATATAAAACCATGGCATTAATTTGTGAAATTATAAAATTTTGTTATTTATGCGATTTAAAAGTTTACTTTACCTTTTGCGTATTTTTTATGTTGCAGAGACAATTGGACGGCAAATGGATAAAAAATTAATTCTATACATCTATTTATTACTGTTTGAATTTAGATTTACTATTAAAATCTATAGATACATGTAGTGATACAAATACTAAGATTATTAGATAATTTATTTCTCAATTTATTTCCAAATAAAATGAAAATGACTCAGATACAAGAGGATAATTTGTTTATAGATATGAATTCTCCAAGTGTTCAAAATAATTTTTTTAAAATGACAGGGTTTCACCTAAAGGATAATTTAATGAAGATAAACATAAGTTAATGAGGCATGCTACTATTTTATCTATTTGAAATTATTTCTCTCTCTCTATATATATATATAGATAATTTGACTTTTTTGTAATTGGTATATATATATATTTTTTTTCTTTTATGTTTTCATTGGATTTTTTAAAGTTTAAAAATTAAATATTTTATCATTAAATAATTAAATTATACAAAATTTTGTTGTATATTATTCTCATTGCATTATTTGAATTATAGAATTTTATTTATATAGAATTATCTAGAATAAGAAATAGCGTTTAAAATTGTTTGAATTATAAACTCTAACTAAACATTTGTTAGGATTAATTGAAGTTTAGAATTATTTAAATAAATCAACGAAATTATAATTTAGATATAACACGGTAGTATAACATTTTATATATTATAATTACCCATCATTTACGAATTATAAATCATTAATTGACAAATTAGCCCGCAGAAAGCAGGGGCCTTCATCTAGTTATAAATAATATTTATGTATATGTTATTCATATTGAATTATTTCAATTATAAAAAGTTTATCTATATAGAATTATCAATTACAAGATACGGTATTTAAATTGTTTAAAATTATAAATTTTAACTAAAACTTAGACATGATTAATTAAATATATAATTATTTAAATAAATTTAATGGAGTAATCTGCTGAAAAATATTTTTTAATAGTATACTAAATAAATTTATAAAATACAATGTATAATAATAAGCCGCGCAAAGCACGGGCGTTCAACTGGTTTTATAATAAAATTCAATAATCTAATTATCTTAATATTCCAATCTCTACAACTAAGAGAGTTTCTAGAATCTCATACTAATTCACAGCAAAAGATAAAGAGAAAATTACGAATTCAAGAAATAAAGTAGTGAAGAAATAAAAGGGAGAGCTAGCAAGAACAATAAATTTCAAAATAAAAAAAAAGAATAAAAGAACAAAATCATCAAAAAATGACTAAAGAATGATGATAGCACTCTTGGCCTTTTGGCTTCCCTTGAAGAGCCCATCATCTACACCTTCCGTATTTTGGTTTTTCTGATCAAGAAAGACTAGCACAAACTCTGTAATTGCTTCTATTCCTTCCTATGATTGAATAGGTTGAGAAGTTGCGCATATCAAAAGATGAAGCCTCTCACAAAAGGTATTAATATAAATTAAGGTTTGAAAATTAGAAATGAAAGATAGAGATTGAATTGAAGTGAGAGAGTGAAAGAAGAGTTTAAAGTCAGAAAGAGATTTAAGAAATTGCAATTTCTACAAATAGATGGAGAAAAGAGGTTAAAGTCAGAAATTACAAAAATTTCAGAAATGCAAGAAGCAAGATAAAGAGGCAAAAAAAGTGTGAATGAGGGGAAAAT
Source organism: Jatropha curcas (assembly GCF_041381405.1). Lineage (NCBI taxonomy): Eukaryota > Viridiplantae > Streptophyta > Magnoliopsida > Malpighiales > Euphorbiaceae > Jatropha > Jatropha curcas. The sequence goes on along the minus strand of NC_143158.1, from coordinate 9,391,575 downwards.
AATGAGATTCCTATATTATCCTTGTAAAATTTAAGATACTCTAAAATAACCTTAGTCATAGCCAATTAAAAAATTTAAACATATATTTTACAAAGATTATTTTACAGTATCTTAGGGTATCTTATACATAAGGTTATTTTAGAGTATCTTATATTTTACAAAGATAATATAGGAAATCTTATTATTCCCCCCTCCCCCCATTCCCACTTTTATGTATATTATATATTGAATTTGGGTTGAAAATACAATATACCCATTTTTAAACCTTTTTTTAACAAAAAGCCTATGACTTTGGCATGAAAGATACAAAAAGCACATTTTCTTCCTTAGTCAAGGCGCGTCCCATTCCAACAAACTCAAAAGAGAGTGAGCTCCATTTATTAGAGCCCCAATACAAGTTACAAGGAAAGATTTCTGTGGCACCCAAAATTGCATAGCAAATCCACAACCTAAAATAGTTAAATACAGTCAAATATTTCTTCATGGCCTCTCATTTATCAAGATACTTCTTTCAAATCTAAATTAACCCTTTCAAATATCTTGCTTAATCACCAACCATTTTTTGCCTCTTTATCTTGCATCTTGCATTTCTGAAATTTTTGTAATTTCTGACTTTAACCTCTCTTCTCCATATATTTGTAGAAAGCAATTTCTCAAACCTGTTTCTAACTTTAAAGTCTTCTTTCATTCTCCCACTTCAATTCAATCTCTCTCTTTCATTTCTAATTTTCAAACCTTAATTTATATTAATACCTTTTGTGAGAGGCTTCATCTTTTGAGATGGGCAGCTTCTAAGCCTGTTTAATCATAGGCAGGAATAGAAGCAATCATAGAGTTTGTGCTAGTCTTTTTTGATGAGAAAAGTCAAAATATGGAGGGTGTAGATGGTGGGCACTTCAAGGGAAGTGGAAAGGCCAAGGGTGCTATCATCATTCTTTAGTCAATTTCTTGATGATTTTGTTCTTTTTTTTTCTTTTTTTTTTATTTTGAAATTTATTGTTCTTGCTAGCTCTCCCTTGTATTTGTTCACTACTTTATTTCTTAAATTTGTAATTTTCTCTTTATCTTTTGCTGTGAATTAGTATGAGATTCTAGAAACTTTGAATATAGAAACTCTTTTAGTTGTAGAGACTGGAATATTAGGATAATTAGATTATTGAATTTTATTATAAAATTTTGTAATTAAGAGTGATATTGTAGACAGTGTGAATTATCTTTTGCTGTGAATTAGTATGAGATTCTAGAAACTTTGAATATAGAAACTCTTTTAGTTGTAGAGACTGGAATATTAGGATAATTAGATTATTGAATTTTATTATAAAATTTTGTAATTAAGAGTGATATTGTAGACAGTGTGAGTTCACGATGGAAAAAGGAGAGGATGAGGAAGAATAGAAATGGATGGAAGAAAAACAAAGACTATAGAAAATTATTTTTTATTCTTTTATTGCCACGTGTAGCTCACAATCAAAAGAATGAGTTAATTGTCCATTTTGTGAACTGCTATTAGATAGACTAAAATATACTATCCTAATAACGTAACATATCTCTCATACATTTTTTTTTCTAATGTTATTATATTTTCTTTGCCCATTGGGAATAGGAAGATCATACCACAAAGCATAACCTATCATCATGTAATTTTTTTCTACTCTTTTTATTATTTTATTAATTGACATACATTAATTGTGTTGTATTGTGTTTATTCCTTTTTATTAAATGATTCAATTTTTCTACTTTTTGTTTTGTTTTGTGTTGCTTCTTCTGTCTCTTTCGTTTTGATTCAATCATTATACTCATCATGTAGGTTTTGTTTCATTGGTTATGTTTGAAACAATTACAGGATTATTTAAAGCTATATATACAAAAATAACAAACTTATTTAATTCTTACTTTGACAGCACCAAATGCTTGAAACTTTGTATATGCCATAGCAAGATTTGCCCGAGTAAGGTTTGGCAAGGGATTTTATTTGTTGGTTGGAAGCTTCCTTTTCTCAGTATTAATGTTTGTATAAATCTAGGTCCCGTATCTTTTCATATGCTTATCATTTGACATGATATATAGTAAAAAAAATTGATACGAGCAAACTTATTGCATTTTGTGATTATTTGAAAATGAGTTACTTATACTAGGAAGCACGGCCTGATAACATATACTGCTTTTGCTTCTTTTACTTTTAGTACATTGATTTTTCCTTTCAATCTTTGTTGACACATAAATTTTGAAAAACTGCACTTTAATATTATTCCTAAATTCTTCTATTAATTATGTGAAATTCAGTACCTCTTTGATTTGATCCATATGGATATTCTGCTCACATTAATTTTTATTTGTTTTCTAAATTACTTTTTAAAGTTATATATCTGATTGTGAAATAAACCATTATTCTTTTTCTTTTGGAAAAATTATTATTTAGTCCCTGAATTTTGACCAAATTAATGACTTCGTCCCTGCATTTTGGTCAAATTATTATGACATCCCTGAGGTTTGTTTTTGTCTAACTATATGATCCTTCCATCCAAAAAGTGTTGATTTTTCCATTAATTTTACATAGAAAGACAAAACTACCCATATTATGGGACGCAGAAAGAGTAACTTTCCCTTAAACAGTAGAAACAACAAGATTAAAATAATAATAATAAGAGCATCTTTTCCAAAAGTCCAGACAGAGAAGAGAAGCATTTTAATGGAACTATCCTGAAAATGATGTTTCAATCTCAGCCCCCAAAACCCATAAGTTTGACCATATTTAGCAACAAAATTATCAATTAAAAAATATAAAAATTTCCATATTTCTATCCTTAATCATTATTACTGATTATTATAAAAAAAATCATTATTAATTAGTAAACAGAGAAGTGCCAAAAAAATGCAAAAAAAAAAAAAAGGCTTATAGATCAGCTAAACTAGCAGAGGAGACGATTGGTTAGGATGGAAGAAGAAGAAGAAATCTGATAACGAGATTAAATAGATGGATTTTTTTAAATTTTATTTTTGAGTAACCTAAATAAGAGAAAGTAAAGTGGAGTTTAAGTACTAACAGTCGATTTTTTTTGGACGGTTCAAAAGGGAAGACTCACTATGATCATTGTTAATGGCACAGAAGGAGTAGTATGTGAGAATAGACCGAGTTGATTTGAGTCGACTCAGCTTCAAGGTTGATTGGACGTCTTAGTCAATATGAGGGGAAAAGTACTAACAGTAGGGCCCCATAAATATGGGTAGTTTTGTCTTTCTATGTAAAATTAATGGGAAAATTAGTACTTTTTAGACGGAAGGACCACTACAAAAAAAATCGTTAAATTGCGACCGACAAATCGATCGCTAAATAAAAGAAATTGGTCGCTAAATAGATATAACGACCGATTTGCGACAAACATGAACCGATTGCAAAAGTGCTCGTAGCAAATAATTTTGCGACCGAATGACTAAGCGGTCGCAAATTCGCAACCGATTAAACTTATAAATATCGATCGCTAATTTTCTTCGTGTTTTCCTTCTAGAAGTTTGTCGTAAATTGATCGCAGAAAGTGTCGGTCACAATTATGAAACGTGGTCGCAAATCGGTTGCAAATTCTGAAAGTGATTGGTTGGTGATCTGTTGCAAATTTAAATTTAACGGTTATAATTTAGTTGCAGTTCGGTCGCTAGTTGGTCGCAAAATATAATTACAGGCAAAAAAAATAATTTAATAATATTAAAAATCATAATTTTTTCCACCTGTTGAAAGTCAACATATATATACATCACAATCACAAGGATCATCAGAAATAATGACAATCTAAGAAAGAATTGTAAATGTAATGTGCTATACAAAATATGAAAAAATCAAGAAAATTTAAATTGGTCCGAAATCAAATCTATGATGTCGGTCCTCTGGACGATCCCCTGTAGTGTCTATTGGATTAATAGTAGTATCTGCTGCATGTGTTGCAGTGTCTGTAGGAGTGACCAAGGTATCGTTCGCAGTATCGGGATCAAGATGAGACGATAGTGGCGGATGCAGAGTTATAGAAACATATGGATCTATAGCTGACGGAGGATCAGAGGAAGAAGTACCAGCACTATGATGACCGGACATCCATACGACATGTGCTCTAAGCTCTGCAAGCTATCTCTCCTGCATATCAACACGAACCTGTAATATACTAATCGCCTCGGCACTGTGGTCGTGAGGAGGCTGCAGAAGCGTCAAATGCTGAGCCGCAATAAAATTGTGATGCCTAAGATCTGTTGCCATATACTTTCCTCTTCTTTTCGCCCCCTACGGCCTCCAAATAAAGTGCTAACTCATCAATTCTTGACTCAGCTTCAGATCCAACCTAAGAAGAAACAACATGCTTGTGAGCTGTACTATAGTTCTCCTGAAAACAACAAATTAATTAATCAATGCAGTTGTAAGCTTTATTATATTGAACTTGTACACGTAAGAGAAGACTAGAAAGTAAATGTAAATATTCTTCATTGTTACTTACATCGATGCCCAATGCACATTTGTCAATGAACGTATTTCCATCGTGGTCCTTTGAGTGAGTGTAAGTGAACACCTCCATCGGTGTGGGCTTACGACCATATTTTTCAGTCTATAATGAATTTTTATACATGATATATTAATATAGTGTCATTTCATTAAACATCAGTTTTGTAACTATAACTAATTGACTCACTAATAATCGAGATGTCTCTATGGCAGATATTGATCCGCCTGTGCGTCGGGAAGGTCCTGCTCCGTCATCACCAGTCTCACTTTGCCTATTTCGTGCAAATATCTCACACTTTCTCTTGAATACAAGATCCTCCCAAGCCTTCTGCCAGCTCTCCCATATCTCCTGAGACACGCACTGATGCTTCTTCACGCTTTTTCGCATCCTATAACTGAAGTCAGCATACCATAGAGCACACAATTTCTCCCAGGCCACTTTTAGCATAGTCGTAATAGCCTCTTCCCATAAGAAATGCTTTTGCAAAAATGAAAAATAATTTTTCCGTAAAGAGTAAGTGAAGGCCCATAGATTCAGATTATTAATTACATTGAATGAAGATATAACTTGAACCAAATTATACCTGAAACTCTTGCCAATGAAAGTCTCTCGCCTCTTATGGTACGACATCCCATGTGTATCCATCTTTATCCAAATGTAGCTTGATTATCCTTATAATTTGCCTTGATGCTCGAGAGGATGGATATATGCTGAGAAAGAAAAACATAAGTGAAATATAAGTAGACTAAAGCATCAAAATCTGAACAAAACCAAGTCTTAAAGGAAAAAGTAAATAAGTACTTACTGTCCCGCTACAAAACTGAGCTTGTTACGTGGCTCTGATGAAGCTGTAAAAGAAGTGACAAATGCTATCAATACAGAGAAATAATTAATATATAACTAAAATGATAGTAAATGACATTTATGATTACCTGGTGTAGTAGGTGACTCTGAAGCTGGTGAAGACTCTTCTGGTCTAGGAAATGGGGTAGAAGAGGAAGGAATAGAAGGAAGTGGTGGTGGCACGGAGGGCTGAGCAGAAGATGAAGCCCCAGACATACCTGAAGAAGAAGGAGGAGGGATAGTCCCTCCTTGTCCACGTGTACTGCGTCCTCGGCCACGACCTCCACGCGGACCATTGTCGGACGCGTCTGAATCAACCGCCCTGCCTCTAGCCATCTGTACTACAGATAACAAAACCTACATATGTACGTATACAATTATATGAATTGTAGAACATATGGTAAATATGTATAAAGAAAGTCAACAATATTAAAATTCTTCATTAATAATATTATATATACATCTATGAATTTATTATCCATAAATACATAATGCATTAAGTATTTCTGTCTTCATCATCTTCTTCTTCTTCTTCATCTTCTTGATCTTCATCTTCTGAGGTACCCATGATGATTTGATCTTCTTCCTCTTCATCATCTGATGCTCCTATTTCAACGTAAGTTCCGCTTTCATCATCCAGTCTATTCGTCAAATCTTCAACAACTTGCACTTGAAATGGCTCAGATATTGCGAGTAAAGCAGATTATTTGGTTTCAACTGCATGAACAACTGCTCTACGCTTGATTTTACATACTGTCATCCAATCGCAACAATCTCATTTCAATGATGGATATGGAACATAGTACATATGCGCAGCTTGCCTCGCCAACACAAAAGGTTCTTACTTCGTATATCTTCTTCTATGATTAATATCTACAAGATTATACTTAGGATGAACCTTCATGCCAACATTTGGCATAGGATCAAACCATTCACATTTGAATAAGATTGTGCACTTGATTGGTAGGGATGGATATTCTAACTCCAAAACCTCAATCAATTTTCCATAAAAACCATTTGACTCATCACTATAATTTGATCCCTTTATGCAAACACCACTGTTCATTGTCTTTCTGCTTGTCCCATAACCCTTAGTGTGAAACTTGTAACCTTTTGCAAAGTAGCCAGAGTAGGCATTAGCAACCGGTAGAGGTCTCCTTACTAGATCAATACTGAATCTGTTATCAACATCGCTTCCCGAGCTTCAGGCCTATGGGAAATAGTAATGACACGAGTAAAATATAAGAATGTACACATATATGTTGTGAAACTAGAAAGTTACTTACATAACATTTGAAACATTCTGCAAATTCAGAGTCTAGTTTTGCATCAACTACAGTATCAACCAAATTGGGATTTTGTAGCCGTAAAAGCTTGATATATTTCTTGTTTATGAACGAACAAAAATATCATAAATATGATTTAACTAAGTTGTATTAAGTTTATACTCTCTACAAGATTTATACTTACTGTACAAATGGTGTAATCTCTTCGCAATTCAACAAAATATAGGTTTGAGCCGCTCATATCTCGCATAAGTCAATCGTCTTTTTTTTATATTTACCAATCATACGCCTAGGATAGGTGAAAATTGTTAGATTCCCTTCTAACTCAGATTCTAATTGATCTCCTCCGTCATCATTGCGTGGCACTCTCTGATGCTTAGTGTAAACATGTGGTTCGAAGTAGTGTGAACAGAATGTGGAAGCTTCTTGCACCAAATATGCATTGCAAATTGATCTCTCAACCTTTGCCTTATTGCGCACGTTCTTTTTTATTTTCTACAGGTGTTTGTAATTGTACAAAGTCAATATGTAAATATGAGTTGAATAAAAATTATAATGATTAGAATGGGATGTTAGTGATTCACCCCTCAAATGGATACATCCATCTATATTATACCGGTCCTGCAATATGACATTCATAAGGCAAATGAATCAGTAGATGCTCCTAGAATCAAAGAAGCCGGGCGAAAAATTCGCTTCAATTTGCATATCACTACTGGGATTTCTCACACTAATTGGTCCATATCATCGCATCGGATAACAGTCATCATCAAGTCCTTAAAAAAGAGACTCAATTCTATCATTGCTTCTTAAATTTTCCCTGGCAATAATTCTCGGAATGCCACAATAATCAATCTTTGCATGGAAACATGACAGTCATGGCTTTTCATGTCAAAGAATCTGTATTTCCTCATGTCGATACATCTAACCATATTTGATATGTATCCATCTGGAAACCTCAATGATTGGACCCACTCGCATAATACTTGCCTTTGGGGTTTATCTAAAGAATAACATGCCTTTGGAAACTTTTCAGTAACTACAGATTGCTGGAGTTCTGGTCGACGACAAATTTCCTTCATGTCTGCTCTCGCTTTTGCATTATCTTTGGATTTCCCCTTAATGTTCATGACAGTGTTGAACATATTTTTTAAATACATTTTTTTTCTATGTGCATCACATCAAGGTTATGACGGATAAGAAGTGAACTCCAGTGTGGCAAATCCCAGAAGATGCTTCACTTTTCCATCTGCTATTCCGGCCAATTCTACCATTTACCTCTTCTGCACCTAACTCTATAACTTTCATAAGCCCCAGATCTTCAATTTCTTGTAATATTTTAGCTCCGACTTCACAGGTGGAGGGGGATTAGCAATAGTCGTGTTCTTTCTAAAGCATCATTGATTTTGCCTCTAAGGGTGAGATTCTGGTAAGAATTTGTGATGACAATCAAACCAACATTATTTACCTCCATTTTTTAGTGTAAATGCATTAGTGTTTTCCATGCAATGAGGACAAGCCAATTTGCCTACCGTGCTCGACCCATATAAGATTCCAAATACTGGAAAATCACTCATGGTCCAAAGCAAAGCAGCTCCCATTATGAAATTCTGATCGGCCAAAATATCAAACATTTTAACTCTATATTCCCATAAATCATTAAGTTCAGCAATCAAAGGTTGCAGAAACACATCAATTTTGTATTTCGGATTATTAGGGCCAGGTACAATAACACACAAAAACATGCATTCATCTTTCATACACATTGAGGGTGGTAGATTATATGGTGTGACAATGACAGGCCATGATAATATTATTGTCCTGATTGGCCAAACGACTGAAACCCATCAGTATAAAGCCCCAATTCTCATATTTCTTATGTCAACAGCAAACCCAGGATGATTGTTATCAAAGTGTTTCTAGGCTTCAGAGTCTAACGGATGAGTCATTATACCATCCTCATATTCATGCAAAGCATGTCATCTCATGTGTCAGCTGTCGCCTTAAATGCATATAACCTTTGAAGGTGAGGAACAAGAGGGAAATAATAAATCTTCTTGAAAGCTTCTCTCTTTGTACTCTACCAGTCCCTTGACCCTGCTTTTGATATCTTGGACGATTACAAAACTTGCATACTTTTAATTTGGAGTCAACACCCCAGTATATCATATAATTATTTCAACAACAATCAATCTTTTCCACTAGTAGTCCTAATCCCCGAACTAATTTTTTTGTCTAGTAAAAATTATCCACCATCGAATTGCCTCCAAGCAACATTTCTTTTGGTAACTGCATAAAATCATCGTAACACCTTTCTGAAAAATGGTGCTCCGATTTCATGTGTAGTAATCATGCACTTAGCATGTCAAACAATTGTTTTGCCGCATAGTTTACCGGACTAAAAAGGGAATGGGTTAGAGCAGAATTCCATTGGGACAATATGGAGGAATCATCAAACTATGCAGCAAAACAATTGTTTGACATGCTAAGTGCAGCTAACAGTGAACTATGGCCTGGATGCAAAAATCATTCAGTTCATGATTACCATATCATTGAATCGATTACCATACTGAAATTGCAAAGGTTGACCTTCTGAACTTACAGAAATAGAGTGGCCTGACCCACTGAAAACTCGAGGTTCACCATAATGTATCCATTCATAATAATTTTCCACGAACTCATTTTTGCATAAATGAAGTTTAATTGTATCGATATCTAAGAAGGCTCTATTTTGACACTTGTGATTATATGGACACCTCAACTTATTACCATCCATGTAACTGGGATTACCAACTACAAACTGTATAAATGATTTCAATCCTTTCAAGAATTCTTTTCTTAATATCCCATTAACCTCGTACCTCCAATACATCCAATCTCGATTAGTCTGCATTTTGTGACATAATTAACACTTTGTTTATAAAGGGCAAATTATATGTAATTGCATTAGTCCTAAATCATCCTTAAAACAGACCAAAAGTAATGTTCCATTTACATTTCTAACTTATTAAGGTTATTTCTATAATAAGGGTAGCTATATATATATATATATATAAAAACTTACTATAATATCAGCAAGTGTACGATTCCTCATATTCAGTTTTTAAAAAAATTTCAGCAGCACTTCGGCATAATATAATCAAATCTCAAGTCAAAACACACTCACATAAACACTTCTATATCATCCGAAAGTTTTCCAAAGTCAAAATGGCCACTACTAGGCCTCCAACTCAAATGCATCATTCATGTGATTTCTACTCAATGAAAATACAAATCAACATAAAGTAATTTTAAAAAAATAAATTTCAATACATCATTGCAAATTAGATTTTTTAAATTTGATTAGTATAAATTTTGATTACTATTAAATTACACTAAATAATTTTTTTTTGTTACAAATTACAATTATTTCAATACTATAACTTATTTCAAAACTATAACTAGTGTTATAAATTACACTCATTAATTTTTTTTTGTCACAAATTACAATTATTTCTAATAATTGTGCATTTGTTTTTTTACAAATTTCAGATTTAAGGTTATTTTCTATTATCCATTCATTAATAAAATTTTACAACAAAAAATATTATCCATTCATACAAAATTACCACAAAAAAATTTTTATAAAAAAGCAAATACATAAAGAACAGAACTTAAAAACTTAATCAAATTTTCCAACAAATACTATTTACAGCAAAAAATTTATTATCCATTAAAAATTACAACAAAAAACGAATCAAGATTCACACAAAATAAAAAAGAATTTACAAAAAACAAAAAATAAAAAACAAAATCAACATAAAATAAAATAAAACATAAATTATTTTGCAACATAAAATAAAAGCAGATAAATAAAAGGGTATGAGCACCTACCTGACCAGGCGAATGATGCAGCTTCTCTAGCGACAGGAGCGATGATTTCGGTGACTGGGCTTCTCTGGCATCCAACGCTGCAACAGAGAGGAGAACAACGCGGTCGGAAACGGCGCTGCAACAGAAAGGAGAGGAGAAGAAGCTACTGCGATTGCGCCCAAGGAGACCAAGGGTTTATAAAGCCCTAATTTTTTGCGACCGACACGTCGGTTGTAATTCATTAAAAATTGGCCGTAATTTTTAATCCTGTGATGTCGTTTTGTTATCAAACAAATTGTGACTGACTTGCGACCAAAACAGTCGGTCGTAAACATATCGATCGCAAATCGGTCACTAATCCCTTGCAAACCGGAGACTAAATTTAGCGCTGAACTGTAGCCTGCAATTTTGTGATGGACTATGAAATGGTCGCATATCCGTCGCAAATTTTATCACAAATTCTTCGCAATGGAGTTGTAAAGTAGCAGGAGTCATTAGCGTTAGAATTAGCGACGGATCTACATGCGATCTCAATTCCGTTGCTAAAATTATCGCAGTTTGGTCGCAGATTCGTCGGTGGATATTAAACTCTGTTATTTTAACAATCACCACAATTGGTCGCAATATTATTGTAATATTGCGACCGAAAGTGCTTTTTTTTTTAGTGGACCATATAGTTAGAGGGAAGCAACCTTAGGAATGTCATAATAATTTGATCAAAATGTAGGGACGAAGTCATTAATTTGGTCAAAACTCAGGGACTAAATAATAATCTTTCCTTTTTTTAATAGATAAATACAAATAGATAATTAAGCATTTAAAAATTTAAAATTTTACTTATAATATTATATAAATTATTAATAATAATTTAATAATTTAATTTTTATTTAATATTATTGTAATTTATCTTCAATGTTATTATTTTAAATGAATGTGTAAATATGAGGCATTTGAAATTTTTTTTTTGAATTTATTTTAAATAAATATATCTAGGTAATTAAGATTTTGATTTAAAAAAGGTATGGTTCAATTTCTTTAATTATAAATAGCACTCTAATTTGATTGGCCAAAAAATAAGATAAAAAAAATTATTTTTAAACATCTTAAATTTGATTAATTATATTGATATCTTATTTAATTCAAATCCTATTCTTTCTATTAAGGAATGTAATTTTATTAATAAAATTCTTAAATAATTTCATGATTTTGATTGACTAAAAAGATAAAAAATAAAAAATATTATTACTTATAAATATTTGATTTGATTTATTAGATTAGTTTCTTATTCTATTGTTAAAGTATATTTATTTACTAAAAGAGATTATAATGAACTTTATTAACAAAACATGTAAGTTAATTATAAAACGTAAAATAAAAGTTGTATGATGATTTTTATAAATTAATTTGGTATTTAAACAAAAAATAAAAACAACTGGTATATAATAAAAACTATATGAAACAGTATGTTGAAGAGAATATAAATGATGTATTTCATATTTAAATTGCTATTTTAAAGAGAGAAAAAAAATATCAATAGTTTTTTCAATGACATATAATTGAAAAAAATATTTTACTGTATATATAAAAATCACTATATGTATTACAATCTAAATAAGAATTCATACTTTAATTATCTATATTATATATAAAAATGAGAATTGGGGGGGGGGGAGAATAATGATATTTCCTATATTATCATTCTAAAATTTAAGATATTCTAAAATAAACTTAGTCATAACCAATTAAAAAATTTTAGCAAAAAATATAATATCTCTATAATTTGATTGGATGTTTTTTTTTTAACTTTAATTTAATAGTTAAATACATATAGATAATTAACATTTGGAAATTTAAAATTTTACTATCATTATCTTATTCTGTCTAATTTTGTTTATTTCATTATATTATTATATAAATTATTAATAATAATTTAATAATTTAATAATTTATTATTTTTTTATTATTATTATTTACCATTATTGTAATTTATCTTCAACATTATTATTTTAAATGATATGTGTAAATATGAGGCATTTGAAAATTTTTATCTTTTGAATTTATTTTACATACATATATATAGATAATTAAGATTTAGATTTAGACAAATTGCACTCTAATTTGGTTGGCCAAAAATAAGATAAAAAATATTGTTTTTAAACATCTTGAATTTGATTAATTATATTGATATCTTATTTAATTCAAATTTTATTCTTTATATTAAGGAATATAATTTTATTAACAATTTTTTAAATGATTTCATGATTTTGATAGGCTAAAAAAATAAAAAAAAATTATTATTACTTATAAATATTTAATTTGATTTATTAGATTACTTTCTTATTCTATTGTTAAAGTATATTTATTTACTAAAAAGATTATAGTGAAAGTTATTAACAAAATATGTAAGTTAGTTATAAAACGTAAAATAAAAGCTATATGATGATTTTTAAATCAATTTGGAACTTAAACAAAAAAAATAAAAGCAACTAGTGTATAATAAAAACTATATAAACCAGTATGTGGAAGAGAATATAAATAATATATTTCATATTTTTAAATTGCTATTTTAAAGGGAGAAACAAATATATCATTTTTTTTCAATGATATTATAGTGCAAGACATATAATTAAAATAAATATTTTATTGTATATATAAAAACCACTAGATATTTTGCATTGTAAATAAGAATTCATACTTTAATTTATACAAAAAAAAAAAGAAGCTAAATGAGTATTAAAAAATTAGCATATAACCGGTGTAGTTAACATGCATCGCATGTCATAAAAAGAATTAGTATAAATAAAAAAGTTAAATGAGTATAAAAAAATAAGCATACAACCAGTATAGTCAATATGCATGACATGTTATAAAAAGAACTAATATATATGAAACATGTCTAAAAAAAAAGAAATGATATGGAGACATTATTATAACGTCAATAATCTTGATCTTTGATTGTTGGCCTTCTCTCGTAAACAATAACAATTTGAAGCATAAAGGAAAAGGAAAAACTAACTCCTACCAAAATATAAAAAGGTTTCACAAGAAACTTATTAACTATGTCTATATACATTAATTAAGTAATAATAATACTTGACTTGAAACAACGAATATGACTAAAAAAAAAATAGTGCAACGTACAAGTCCAAAGAAAAAATGATGGCTTTTATGAATTATGATGGTCGAATAAAAAAAGAAAAAGAATACTGGTTTCTTTCACAATCGGAAATATAACTTTAAAAAGCAATTTAGAAAATAAATAAGAATCAATGTGACCAAAAGATCCATATTGATAAAATCAAAGAGGTATTGAATTTCACAAAATTAATAGAAGAATTTAGGAGTGCAATATTTCAAAATTTATGTGTCAGCAAAGATTGAAAGGAAAAATCCATGTGCTAAAAGTAAAAGAAATAAAAGCAATATATGTTATCAGGCTATTGCTTCCTAGTACAAGGAACTCATTCAAATAATCACAAAATGCAATAAGTTTGCTTGTATCAAATTTTTTTTTTTACTGTATATCATGTCAAAGGATAAACATATGAAAAGATCTGGGACCTAGATTTATACATGTTGTGAAAATTCGGCTTTTTCCACCAAATTAAAAATAATTTGTGCATTACTGTACTGAGTAACTACACAAGGTGAATTCCCAGATAAGTGGAGGAGTCACAAACGGTCTCACTTAAAATTCACTTGCCTTGGATTAAATTCGTGTCGTTTGACAGAATTTACCTAGACATGCAATTAATCAGACAATAACCACCAAAATATTTTTGCCCAACAATAGCTATTAAATAAATAAAGATAAAGCAATAAATAAGAGAGAATACCAGAATTTTAACGAGGTTCGGCCAATTTTGCTTACGTCCTCGGATACTACCAAATTTATATTTCACTGAAGAAATATACAAATTGAGAGAGGAGAGAAACTTGTCTAACTCACTAGGTATTAGAAGACAAGTTGGGACGATTAAAATGAAGAAACTAGGCTCCTTTTTATAGTCAAAAGGAGCCCCTCTCCCTTCCTAAAATCCCGATGTGGGATATTTGCCACATAACCAACAATCTCCATCTTGGCGAAAATCCCGCCAATGTAAGCTTCTGCTCGATCTCTCACAAAGTTGCAATGTCTACAAATGCGCTTGGTCGTGCCAAGCTTCAATTTTTAACAATATTAATCAAGTCCAAACAGTATTTGAACTTGACAGCTGTCACCACTTTTATCAACATATCAGCAGGATTCTCAACAATCTGAATCTTCTGGAGTTGAACCTGTCCTTCCTCTAGAATTTCTCTAACAAAATGAAATCGAACGTCGATATGCTTCGTCCTTGCATGATAAACTTGGTTCTTTGCCAAGTGAATAGCACTTTGGCTATCGCAATGTACAACAATGTTGTTTTGCCTAATTGCCAATTCATCAAGCAATCCTTGAAGCCAAATTGCTTCCTTCACAGCCTTTGTAACTGCCATATACTCTGCCTCTGTTGTAGACAAAGCCACTGTTGACTATAAAGTAGACTTCCAACTAACTGGTGCTTTTGCAAGAGTAAACACATAACCAGTAATTGATCGATGTTTATCCAAATCACCGGCATAATCAGAATCACAATATCCGACTATACATTGACCACTATACTTATCCTGCTTAAAAATCAATCCAACATCCACGTGTTCAGAAGATACCGTAGAATCCATTTCACAGCTTGCCAATGATCCTTGCCAAGATCATGCATGTACCTGCTCACAACTCCAACTGCCTGTGAAATGTCTGGTCTTATACACACCATAGCATACATCAAGGTACCTATAGCATTTGCATAGGGAACTTTTGACATCTATTCCCATTCTGCATCATTTTTTAGCGGCTGAGCTGCACTGAGTTTGAAATGAGGAGCAAGAGGTGTACTAACAGGCTTGGTTTTGTCATCCATACCAAAACGCTTTAGTATCTTTCTCAGATATTGCTTCTGATTCAGACAAAGTCTCCCCAATTTCCTATCTTTGGTTATCTCCATGCCGAGAATCCTTTTTGCTTCGCCCATATGTTTCATTTCAAATTCTTGATTCAACTGATTCTTCAAATTCTCAATTTCTTCTTTATTCTTTAAAGCTATCAGCATATCATCAACATACAAAAGTAGATAAATGAAAGAGCCATCTTGTAGCTTGCGCAAATACACACAATGATCGTATTTGCTTCTTGTGTACTTCTGCCCTTGCATAAACTTATCAAATCGCTTGTACCATTGCCTCAGAGATTGCTTCAATCCGTAAAGCGATTTTTCAAGTTTGTATACCATATTTTCCTTTCCAGCAACTTTGAATCCGTCTGGCTGAGTCATGTAGATTTTCTCTTCTAGATCTCCATGTAAAAACGCAGTTTTTACATCCAATTGAACTACTTCCAAATCAAACTGTGCTACCAAGGCTAACAAAATCTGAATGGAGGAATGTTTTACAACTGGAGAAAACACTTCATTATAATCAATTTCCTCTGCCTGAGCATAGCCTTTAGCTACCAACCTTGCCTTATAGTGAACACTGTCTCTGTCAGAAAATCCTTCTTTCTCTGTATATACCCATTTGCATCTGATCGCCTTCTTTCCCTTTGGTGGATCAACTAAGTTCCACGTCTGATTCTTATAAAGGGACTTCATTTCATCTTCCATAGCTTTTCTCCACTTTACTTCATCTGAACTTTTGACAGCTTCATTAAAAGTGGATGGAATGCTATCATCTGCAATTGAAGATGCATAGGCCACCATATCATCAAAATGAGCAGGCTTTCTTATAGATCTTCTTGGCCTATCAAGTGCAATTGACTTAAGTTGTTGTGGAGGTTCTTAGACTTGAACCTCCTCTTCATCTGAACCTCCTTCTACCTCAGGAGTTTCTAAAGGTTCAGTACCTGCCACTGGGATTTTTCTATCAAACTCCACGTATTGTGTAGTATCCTCCACCTGTTGTGGAGTACCATCTAACTGCTCTACTGTCACCTTTTTTAACATGGTAGATTCATCAAAAGTGACTGTGGGTCCCGTATATGTATGGCACAACCCAAGAGGGGGGTGAATTGGGTTTTCTAAAAATAAAAATTTTAGCTTTAAAACAAAACTCAGAATTCTAAGTGTAGTGGAAAAATTAATGAACTTGTGAAAATAAGTTATTGATTAGAACTACCTTATAATGTTCTATTCAGAGAAAATAGAAAGACCTTGCGAAGTGCAACTATCAATTAGAATTGCTTCACAATGTCTTATTCAATTATCAAAACTGCTTTATGACGGAAAGCTATTGTAATTAGAACTTCCTCATAAAGTTTAGAAAATCATAAAAGACTAAGTGAGAGAGAGTTATTGAAATCTGAATTGCTTCACAAAGCTTCAATCAAGTTTAGAAAACTGATTAGAAACCCAAATAGTGATATATATTGAAAATAGAAGAACCATTTAGAACTTGGTATATTCACTGATCAGAATTCTAGAGTTCTAATGTTCAGAGAAGATAAGACTTATTTCAGTTTTTAGAACATCAAAACCATTAACAACTTTAGCATTTCTAGAGTATAAACAGAAGTGTGCATAAAATAGTATCAAGCAAAACTTCAGAAATTAAAAAGATCAACACAATGATTTATAATGGTTCGGCACTAACTGGCCTACATCCACTCCCGAAGACTCATCTTGAGATCCTCAACTGTGTTATCTCTTTTCAAGGGTAAGAGACAAACCAACAGTACAAGGCAATAGATCAACACCTAGATCTACCTTTTATCCCACTAGATTTTCCAAAGGTTCTAGCTAACCTCAACCCTTTATGTTTTTGGCTGAGTACAGAAACTCAATTCAAGACATTAGAATCTCTCTCACGGAGAAGGTCGCTTGATAACCTCTTCCACAATAGCTTCTCACCTAAGCTATTACACAAATGTTTATCACATAAAAACCTGTCTACTAAATATTACAGAATCTAAATAGACAGACAGAAATGCAAATATAAGCATAGGAAAAACAGTTTTTCAGATTAGAAAATCGTTTAGAGAACAGAACTGTTTTTCAAAAGAAGTTGTTATAAAAATTCTTTTCTCTTTTAAAGATAAAAACGCAAAGTATAAAGATGAAAAGAAATAAGGGGGTAGAGAGTAAGTTTTGAGAGATAAAAGATATGATCAATAGGTGAATACTCTTAAAATGAAAACTCTTTCTTCCACATTTTTCAAGAATGAAAACGTCTTTTTATAGAGAGGTCTGTGACCCTCGTTTTTAGAAAGTGAATATTTCTTTTTCAAATCAGAATAATTGCTTTCCTTATTTAGAAGATACAGAAATCTTAGTTACAAAATAAAAACCAATCGTTTTATCCTTTTGGTAAGTAAATAAAAGACGATCTTTCTTTCCTTCAAAATAAAGATTTTCGAAAGCAATTATTTGAAAAATTATTTTCGAAAAGATTACTTACTAAAATGAATTAAAATAGGATCTTTCTTCGTTTTAGGTAAGAAGATAAATCAAGATTCTTAGATCTTCAAAAAGGTTTTGTTTCTGAATTTGAAATGTATTAGGTCTTTATTCGATTTATTCTTATTACCAAAATTGTTAGAGACAAGGTCTCTTTAATTTAGGTAATTCGAATATTTCGAATCTTTTAAGAGAAATCGAAAAAAAATTTTTAACGAAAAGATTTATTTTTGAAGAATCTATTTTTCGAAAAATAATTCTGATGAGAGAAAAAATTAGTTTTTGTGCTTATAATTGAATTTTCTCTCTATCCTATAATGAATCCTAAAAGTCTAACCACTAGGGTCTTCGGATGTCTTCATAATCTTTGGATTTGTAGGACTTGCCTTGTTCGTTCATTACTTTCCATATATATTCTGCATAAAATATTATTAGAACAAATAATATAATTTTTAAATTTATTTGTTTTGTTTTAATCATTAGAATTTGACCCTTGAGCCAACAGTGACATCCTTTTTTATGATGACAAAACCAATAAATTTAGCAAACATAAAACATGTGCTCCCCCTAAAATTTTATGCAAAAAGAATAAAAGTTCTAAGTTTGCCAAATGATCTTAATATGAAGCGAATTTAGAACATGTTTTATGCTCCCCCTGAATAGATGCAATAAAAGTATTTATGAAATTTAGAGCTAGGGAAACATTTTAGAAACTGATTTAGAACTAGCAAAAATAGACAAGATATTTTAAGTTCTAATAATCAGAGCATATGGTGAGAGTATAAGAATAGAATAGAAATTGATATTAGGAATAGAACAAAAGATCTTAAGTCTAACCTGCAGAGCATACGTTAGAATAAGGATCTAAGTTCTAAAACACTCAGTTCATCATGGAATATATATATATATATATATAAAACACATATTAGAGAATAGTAAGCAATAATATATAAGTACTAAGATTACCACACATCAGCAAAGTACGTACTTAATCATCAAAATATCTTGTGTTCTCCCCCTTTTTGTCATCATACAAAAGGGTTAGTAAAGATCAGAGCATAGTAAAAAGAAATAAACATAATTCAAATGATATAACCTATAGAGATAAAGCAAAAAAAATATTGTTCACAACACAAAAATCAGAGAGGCTTGGGATCAAATCTAAGTCTCTTAGAACTTCTTAGATTCTGAGTAGGAGCGGTTTCAGTAGAGCTTTCTGGTCGTTTAGAAGAAGGGTGCAATGGAGGCTTTCTTCCATGAACCTTATGTTTACCCGCAGCGTGGTTGACTTTCTTTGGTTTCTCTGAGGCAGGAGTGTAGAGTGTTCCCTTAACTTTCAGAGTAGCTAGCTTCCTTTCATTAACATCTTTCATTCTTTCCAAGGACTCAATGAGAGACTGATTATGGTCAATTACAGTCTTGCAATGTGTTATTGCTTCATCAAGCTCCTTATTATGCTCTTCTGTAAGCTCTTTTTCCATTCTTCCTAGCATAGCTTCTCTACTCCTTTGAGCTGATAAGAATTTAGATTCTTTTGCAGTTTTGACCTCAGTTGACCTGTCTTCGTCACTCAATTCTAGTTTTTCTGTCTTAGCATTACTAGTTTCTTCTATTTTCTTTCCTTTCTCTACTTTTTCAGACTCCTTTTTCTCTTCTGTTTCTTCCCCTTTTTCTGATTCTGCTTCCTTCTCAGCTATTTTCTCTTTTTCTGTCTCTTCCTTCTTTTCCTCTTCTAATTTCTTTTCTTTCTCTTCATCTTTCATTTTCTCTTTCTTTTCTTTCTCTTCTTTTTCCTTTTCTTCTTCTCCTTCATCTTTCATTTTTAACGACCCACTGTCTAGCTTTGAAACATTGCAACCAACACTTTCATTTAAATCAATATCCAGAAATTCAAACACTGGTGTAAGTACCATTCCATGGGGCAGTTTCTTAGGGTTATTCTGCATTTTGTCAAAGATGGTATGACACAGGTTGAAAGGTTTCTTCTCAACTATGTGCCACATAATGCACAGTTCAACATGATTCACATATGTAAGTGAAGCACTTTTGGGATAAATATAATGCACAATCAGTTTGTATAGCCATTTCATGTTATCCGTCAAATTTGAACATTCTATAGTGCCCTGTTTGTCTGCAGAACCCCTCTTGACAATTTTCTTCATAAAATCTTCCTTTTTGTACTCACTAACCCTAGAAATATCCTTAATCTTTGTTACCCTAGACTCAGTATCTGGCAAATTAAAAATTTTGCTCAAGTCAGCGTATGAGAACGCTTTGATTTCACCCTCAAGTTTTATAGAGATCGACTCTGTTCCACTAACCTTAAGCGAACCGTAAAACTCTTTTGACTAAACTCTCATAACATAGTTTGTTTAACGACAGAAAATCCATCCAACCTTAAAAATCAAAGAGTTCCTTGAAATTAAACTCAGCACTCCTGAAAAATTTCCAATCAATGATATATGAACGCATGAGAGGATATGGTGAAAGAACAAATTTACCTTTGTTGCGAGCCTTAGCTACTTGTTTCTTTGAAGTAGCTATTTCCGCTTTTTCTTCCTTTGGTTCCTCAACTGCCTTTTTCTGTTTTGACTCCTTTTGCTCTTATTTCTTTAATAGTCTTTTTAGGAGTTGGAGTTCTTGTTCAGTTAGAGAGTCGGACGAGGAGGTGAAACTTGATTCGACCATTGTTGAGGTTTTTGACGCAAAGAACAACTTAGGGTTTCATTAGCAAGAGAGCATGAGAGAAATATAGAGCAGTTAATAGAGAGATAGGAACATTTAAGTAGCGAAATAGATTTTAAGGAAAAATAAAACGAAAATAAAAGAAAGTTTTTAGAGAAATTCAAATCGACAAATGAAATAAAGATAAAACTGCCAAAACTAAGGACACAAAACCTAATAAAACAAACACACGCAGTAAATTGACTGTTTTTAAATTTTGTCTAAAGCAAGATTCTGATAATGACATTAGAAAGTCTTATCAGAGCAATACGCATTTCTTTTTAGACAAAAACATTTTTCACACATGTACAGAATAAAGTATTAGAACATAGCAGGACTTTCACTTTCGAATATAGAAAGCAGTTTAGAACATACTTACAGAGTTCTAAAGTTAAGAGTTTAGAACTAACATATCGAGTTCTCTTCTAATTAAGCAGAATTGACTTTCATTCAAAGGTTTAGTAAAGATATCTGCCAATTGCTTTTCTGTAGGAATGAACTCAATCACTATGTCACCTTTTTGTACATGATCACGTATGAAGTGATGTCTAAGTTCTATGTGCTTAGATCTAGAATGCTAAACTGGATTTTTAGATAAATTGATGGCGCTTATGTTGTCACACTTTATTGGCACTGTTTCTAATTTCAGTCCATAGTCTGCCAGTTGTTGCTTGATCCATAGAACTTGTGCAACACAGCTTCCGGCGGCAACATATTCTGCTTCTACAATAGAGAGATCAACGAATGTCTGTTTCTTGCTAAACCATGATACAAGGGCGCTACCTAGAAACTGACAAGTTCCAGATGTGCTTTTTCTATCTATTCTACTCCCTGCAAAATCAGAATCACTATACCCAACAAGATCAAATGTATCTCCTTTAGAATACCACAGACCCAGATTAGAAGTTTCACAAAGATATCTTAAAATTCTTTTTACTGCAATTAAATGAGATTCTTTGAGACATGCTTGAAATCTAGCGCATAGACAAACAATAAAGTGCATGTCTGGTCTGCTTGCCGTTAGATATAGTAAAGAACCGATCATACTTCTAAACAATTTGATATCCACATCCTTACCTTTTTCATCTTTTTCTAATTTTGAGAATGGACTCATTGGTGTACTACATACCTTGGCATTTTCCATTTTGAATCGTTTCAACAATTCTCTAGTATATTTTTCTTGATTTATGAAAATTCCATTTTCACAATGTTTGATTTGAAGTCCAAGGAAGAAGTTTAATTCTCCCATCATACTCATTTCAAACTCACCCGGCATAATCTTAGAAAATTCCTTACAAAGGAGATTATTAGTAGATCCAAAGATTATGTCATCAACATAAATTTGTATAACTCAAATGTCATGTGCTTTATTTTTTATAAATAGTGTTATATCAACTTTTCCTCTTGAAAAACTATTTTCTAATAGAAACTTACTTAATCTTTCATACCAAGCTCTAGGAGCTTGCTTCAAAACATAAAGAGCTTTAGTAAGTTTGTAAACATGATTAGGTTTATCAAAAATTTCAAAACTAGGAGGTTGTTCTACATACACTTCTTCATTTACAAAACCATTTAGAAAGTACTTTTCACATCCATTTGATATAACATGAAGTTTTTAAAACATGCAAATGCACAAAGCATTCTAATGGCCTCAAGTCTAGCAACCGGGGCAAAAGTCTCATCAAAATCGATGCCTTCCTCTTGGTTGTACCCTTGAGCCACTAATCTTGCTTTATTTCTCACAACCTTACCTTGTTCATCAAGCTTATTTCTTAATACCTATTTTATTCCAATAACAGAATGGTTTTTAGGTCTAGAAACAAGTTTCCAAACTTGGTTTATCTCAAATTGATTTAGTTCTTCTTGCATAGCAAGAATCCAACTTTCATCATTTTGAGCATCTTCTAAATTTTTAGGTTCTAATTGAGAAACGAAAGCAACATTACCAAAATATATTTTATATTGAGCTCTAGTCATCATCCTTTCTGAAGGATTATCCATAATGTCTTCTTGGGGATGATACTTATGGAATCGCCATTCTTTTGGTAATTGAGAATCTTCATTTTCTGTTTGTGGCATTTGATTTCAACAATATTCTGATCTTCATGTTCAACTTCTGGTTCAGCCTGATTATCAGTATTCTGCTCACTTTCTGGCTGTTCTAGTTGTTCTGATTGTTCATTTTGCTTTTCATGATTAGAATCTACAGCATCATCACTTTCTAAAGTTCTAGATGTAGAGTCAGATTCATCAAACACAACATGAATAGATTCTTCTACAACTAGAGTCTTTTTATTAAATAGTCTATATGCTTTACTATTACTAGAATATCCCAGAAAAATACCTTCATAAGATTTAGCATCAAATTTAGCAAGATGATTTTTCTTGTTATCTAGAATAAAGCATTTGCACCCAAAAATGTGAAAATAACCAATATTTGGTTTTCTACCTTTGTATAGCTCATATGGAGTCTTTTTAAGTTTAGATCTTACCAAAGCCCTGTTTAGAATATACCATGCAATGTTAACTGTTTCTGCCCAGAAATACTTTGGTAGTTTAGAATCACTTAGCATGGTTCTAGCTATTTCTTGAAGTGTTCTATTCTTGCGTTCCACTACTCCATTTTGTTGAGGTGTTCTAGGTGCTGAGAAGTTATGGAAGATTCCTGACTCGTTGCAAAAAGCATTGAATTTCTGATTTTCAAATTCTCCTCCACGATCACTTCTAATTGCTGAGATGTTGTATCCTTTCTCATTTTGTATTCTCTTGCAAAGATGAACAAACACGTCATATGACTCATCCTTATTTCTAAGGAAGAGTGTCCAGGTGAATCTAGAGTGATCATCTATAATAACAAATGCATAGAATTTTCCTCCAAGACTAGAAGGGGTAATTGGAACGAATAGATCAAGGTGTAGCAACTCTAAAGGTCTAGAAGTAGAAACCATGCCCTTGGATTTAAAAGATGTTCTGGTCTGTTTGCCCATTTGACAAGCATCACAAATGTGATCTTTTTCAAATTTCAATTTTGGCAGACCTCAAACCAAATCTTTCTTAGACAGTTTAGAAATAAGGTGCATGCTTGCATGACCAAGTCTTCTATGCCATAACCAACTAGAATTATCAATAGAAACTAAACAGATATCTTGGTTATGCATATTAGAGAGATCTACTAGGTATATATTTCCAAACATTTTTCCAACAAATAAAGTTCTATTATCATGCATGTTCTGAACTTCACAATGAGAAGGTTCAAAGATCACTCTTCTATTTTTATCACAAATCTGGCTAACACTTAACAAGTTATAATGTAATCCTTCTACTAAGCATACATCTTCTATTGAAGGATTAGAACCTACGACACCAATACCAACGATTTTACCTTTTGCTTTGTCTCCAAAGCTTACTATACCTTCCTTTTTCTTTTCTAATCTGGTGAACTTCTTTCTATCACCAGTCATATGCCTAGAGCAAGCGCTGTCCATGTACCACATTTCTGTTTTCAGCTCACTCCTTAGGCACACCTGAAAAGATCAAGCAGATTTAGGTACCCAACTCATATTGGGTCCTGGAGGGTCAGTGGTAACAGGTGCATTTAGCTTACTATGATTTTTCTTTTTGTTGAGACTTTGATGTTCTAAAGTCACAACATTAGAAATAGCATTTTTCTTATTAGAAACATGATTCAGGTTAGAAATGCCATCATAGCTAGAACTTGTCTTTTCTTTAGAAAACAATTCTGAAATTGATTTTAGAATTCTAATTTCAGTTTTTAAAGATTCATTTTCAGAATTCAGATTTTTACGTTTTTCTTCAAGATGTGTCAGATTTTCAGAAAATCTATTATTACAATTTTTAAGATCATTGATCTATGTGATGAGATCTTTGCATGTAACTTCTTGATAAAAAGCATCTTTTAAATGATTACTTTCAGATTTTAATTTTCTGAAATCTTTCTTCAGAACTTTATGCTTTCTAAAAAGCTTTTCAAACTCATTGCAAAGGTTATTGTAAGTATCTAGAAGATCATTTTTTGATTCAGGTTCAGAAATACTTACAGTGCTTTCTTCATGCTTTTGGATCGTTGCATTTGTTTCATTGATTTCAGCTTTCTGTGTTGAAGTCAGAGTACTGATTTCTTTGGAGTCGGAATCAACATTAAACAAATATTAGCTATTTCTTTTTTATCCCTTTGGCTTTCAGAGCTAGAATTGTCTGAATCACTCCAAGCAGCTACGAATGCCTGCTTCAGCTTCTCTTTCATTGACTTCTTTTTCAATTTAAGACAATTGGGTTTGATATGTCCAGGTTTGTTGCATTCATAACAAACCACTTCAGAAGGTTCTTTCTTAGGTAAGTTACTATTTTTAGGTGGAAAATTCTTTTTGATAAACTTTTTCTGTGGCCTTCCACTCTTTCTATAGAACTTTTTAAATCTTTTAGCAAAAAGTGCTAAATCATCACTATCAAGATCGGAAGAACTTTCTTCACTAGAAACTACTTTCAAAGCCAGTCCTTTCTTTTTCTTATCTTCTATAGTCAAAGAAGATTTCATTTCTTCTGAAACAAGAGCTCCTATAAGATAATCATAAGTGACGGGAGTCTCTTTGTAATTCATAACAGTTCCTATAGAATCCCATTTTTTAGGTAGAATTCTAAGGATTTTCTTAACAAGCTCATCTTCTGAAATTTCCTTTCCGAGAGTTCTCAAAGGGTTAACTATATTAGTAAATCTAGAATTTAACTCTGCAATAGTTTCTCCTTCCTTCATACTAAACATTTCATATTCTCTCCAAAGGATATTTATTCTGGATTCCTTTACTCTATCTGTACCCTCATAGGTAACTCTAAGTTTTTCCCAAACTTCTGTTGCAGATTTACATCCAGACACTTTGTTGTATTCTGTTGCGTCTAAAGCACAATGAAGAATATTAATAGCTTTTGCATTTATAGCAATATCATTCCAATCAGCATCTGTATATTCTTCTTCTATTTTTCTAATACTCTCATTTTCTACAATTTTCATGGGAATACGAGGACCAGTAATAACATTCCTCCAGCAGTTTATATCAACTGATTTCATGAAATTTTCCATTCTGGTTTTCCAATAAGAGTAATTAGAACCATTGAACAAAGGAGGTCTAGAAATAGATTGACCTTCTAAAGAGGTAAGAGGAAATGGGGTTGCCATGAGATCTTATCTCTTAAGTTGTTAAGCTTCAGTAAGTCAAGAGCCAAAGCTCTGATACCAGATTGTGGGTCCCGTATATATATGGCACAACCCAAGAGGGGGGTGAATTGGGTTTTCTAAAAATAAAAATTTTAGCTTTAAAACAAAACTCAGAATTCTAAGTGCTGCGGAAAAATTAATGAACTTGTGAAAATAAGTTATTGATTAGAACTACCTCACAATGTTCTATTCAGAGAAAATAGAAAGACCTTGTGAAGTGCAGCTATCAATTAGATCTGCTTCACAATTTCTTATTCAATTATCAGAACTGCTTTATGACAGAAAGCTATTGTAATTAGAACTTCCTCATAAAGTTTAGAAAATCATAAAAGACTAAGTGAGAGAGAGTTATTGAAATCTGAACTGCTTCACAAAGCTTCAATCAAGTTTAGAAAACTGATTAGAAACCCAAATAGTGAAATATACTAAAAATAAAAGAACCGTTTGGAACTTGGTATATTCACTGATCAGAATTCCAGAGTTCTAATGTTCAGAGAAGATAAGACTTATTTTAATTTTTAGAACATCAAAACCATTAACAACTTTAGCATTTCTAGAGTATAAACAGAAGTGTGAGTAAAATAGTATCAAGCAAAACTTTAGAAATTAAAAAGATCAACACAGTGATTTATAGTGGTTCGGCACTAACTCGCCTACATCCACTCCCCAAGACTCATCTTGAGATCCTCAACTATGTTATCTCTTTTCAAGGGTAAGAGACAAACCAACAGTACAAGGGAATAGATCAACACCTAGATCTACCTTTTATCCCACTAGATTTTCCAAAGGTTCTAGCTAACCTCAACCTTTCTATTTTTGGCAGAGTACAGAAACTCAATTCAAGACATTAGAATCTCTCTCACGGAGAAGGTCGCTTGATAACCTCTTCCACAATAGCTTCTCACCTAAGCTATTACACAAATGTTTATCAAATAAAAACCTGTCTACTAAAGATTACAGAATCTAAATAGACAGACAAAAATGCAAATATAAGCATAGGAAAAATAGTTTTTCAGATTAGAAAATCGTTTAGAGAACAGAACTGTTTTTCAAAAGTTGTTATAAAAATTATTTTCTCTTTTAAAGATAAAAACGTAAAGTATAAAGATGAAAAGAAATAAGGGGGGTAGAGAGTAAGTTTTGAGAGATAAAAGATATGATCAATAGGTGAATACTCTTAAAACGAAAACTCTTTTTTCCACATTTTTTAAGAATGAAAACGTCTTTTTATAGAGAGGTCTGTGACCCTCGTTTTTAGAAAGTGAATATTTCTTTTTTAAATTAGAATAATTGCTTTCCTTATTTAAAATATACAGAAATCTTAGTTAAAAAAAAAAAAAAAAAACGAATCGTTTTATCCTTTTGGTAAGTAAATAAAAGACGATCTTTCTTTCCTTCAAAATAAAGATTTTCGAAGGCAATTATTTGAAAAATATTTTTTGAAAAGATTACTTACTAAAACGAATTAAAATAGGATTTTTCTTCGTTTTAGGTAAGAAGATAAATCAAGATTCTTAGATTTTCAAAAAGGTTTTGTTTCTGAATTTGAAATGTATTAGGTCTTTATTCGATTTATTCTTATTACCAAAATTGTTAGAGACAAGGTCTCTTTAATTTAGGTAATTCGAATATTTCGAATCTTTTAACAGAAATCGAAAAACAATTTTTAACTAAAAGATTTATTTTTGAAGAATATATTTTTCGAAAAATAATTCTGATGAGAGAAAAAATTAGTTTTGTGCTTATAATTGAATTTTCTCTCTATCTTACAATGAATCCTAAAAGTCTAACCACTAGGGTCTTCAGATTTCTTCATAATCTTTGGATTTGTAGGACTTGCCTTGTTCGTTCAATACTTTCCATATATATTCCGCATAAAATATTATTAGCATAAATAATATAATTTTTAAATTTATTTATTTTGTTTTAATCATCAAAATTCCGAGATTAGAATTTGATCCTTGAGCCAACATACTCCTTATATTAAGCTAATCAACCAATATTTTTTTTATTACCAATAAAAGTAAAGTTTTTTTTTTAATTTGCATTTGTGTCATTGTAATAAGAAATTAAGTATTTTTTTTATTTTATGTTTATGATTTATTATAAATGATTGTTTATTTATTGAAATATTAATGTATTACTTATTTAGTGTATTATGTCCTAAGCGTGTGGATGTCCTACATTTTTAAAAAATTGTCATATCCCGTTTGCATGCAACATAGCTTTGATATATGAGACTACTCTATACACCAAGTTAATCAACTAAGATTTTTTTATTACCAATAAAATGAAGTGTCTTTTTTTTTTTCAATTTACTTTTGTGTCGTTGAAATAAGAAATTAAGTGTTTTTTTATTTTAAGTTTATTATAAATGATTGTTTATTTTTTTAAAATATTAATGTATTACTTATTTAGTATAGTGTGTTTTAAGCGAGTGAATGTCCTATCTTTTTTAAAAATTATCGTATCCCGTACGTTCCGTATCTCGTGTCCTGTTTTCGTGTAACTCAGTTCTTGGTATATGAGACTACTCTCTATATCAAGCTAATCAACCAAGGTTTTTTTTATTACCAATAAAAAATAAGTATTTTTAAATATTTCTAGTGTCATTGAAATAAGAAATTAAATTTTTTATATTATGTTTATAATTTATTATAATTTATTGTTTATTTATTTAAAATATCAATGTATTACTTATTTAGTGCAGTATGACCTAAGCGTGTGGATGTCCTATTTTTTTAAAAATTATCGTATCCTGTACATTCCAATTTATATTTTTCAAATTGCTTATATATTGTGTATTTAATAGTAATATATTATTTATTCACACTCTTTTTTTAAGCTTGTGGATTACTTATTAATTGTTTTGTAAGAAGAAATAAATTTATATTAATATATTAAATGCTAGAGATAATCTTTTTTATAGATATTATCTTGATAGAGGGATTATCTGAAAATATAAAATAACTAATATTTTTACAATTCTTACAATTGTGCTAAATTGTGTGAATTCTAACATCCGTCATTCTATAATCCAAAATAATGCCAACTAACAAATTGTACTACTTACACTTTGCTTCCATATAAAGCAAACTATCTGTTTTTATATATTAAATAGATAGATATAGATTTTTAATAATTTTGAGAAATTAACTAATTATATTGAAATAAGAAATTAAGTATTTTTTATTTTATATTTATTATTTATTATAAATTATTGTTTATTTATTATCATATCCGTACATTCCCATATCAAGTGTCCCGTGTCTGTGCAACCTAGCTTCTAGTATATAATACTACCCTATACGTCAAGGTAATCATTAAAATAAAAAATTAAATATTTTTTATTTTATAGTTTGGGTTATATGTGTTTTAATTTAATTTTAATTTAAACTAATTATATTAAAATAAAATTTAAGTATTTTTTATTTTTTATTTATTACAAATGATTGTTTATTTATTATCATATATTTCGTACATTCCGAATCTCGTGTCCTTGCCAAAATAGAGAAAGTAATTCTATTTTCTATATATTTATCATAACATACAACCACCAAGTTATACAAGAATACTCACATAATTCAGCCTACGATTACGTATTTACATCCTTAATCTAAGTAACGGCTATAGACAAGGAAATCTGAACCACAAATACAAATTATCCTAATTAAATAATAATTACTAATACCCCTTGATACGGATCCACCATCACTCATCCATGGAGTCCAAGGGAACAAGAAGAACAACATGGAAAATCCATTAGTGCTTCCTAGTGGACCAATTACAAGAAGTCATACAAAGAGATATGGGGCAGCCATGTCCTTATATGTTTAAGACCAAGTTACATAAGAGCTTCATGATCTTGCTTTCAACAAGTGTTGTGTGGAACTTGAAGGCACACCTATGGGGCAGCCATGTCAAGAGATATGGGGCAGCCATGTCCTTATATGTTTAAGACTAAGTTACATAAGAGCTTCATGATCTTGCTTTCAACAAGTGTTGTGTGGAACTTGAAGGCACACCTAGGCTTCTTACATTATTGGAGGCATATGTTGATGGTGTAGCACGCCCTAGCCGTACTAGAGCCTAACTTTGGCGTAATAAGTTAGCCCATTTTTGTTAGTTTTGAGTTGTTATGTTGTTAATGGGTTGGGCCCCAATAAATTGGGCCACCTTTTTTATTTTTTATCCTTAGTTGGTTTGGATTAATTATTCCTTATCCTTAGTTGGTTTGGATTAATTATTCCTTATCCTTAGTTTGTTTGGATTAGTTATTCCTTATCCTTAATTGGTTTGGATTAATTATCCTTATCCTTAGTTGGTTTGGATTAATTATTCCTTATCCTTAGTTGGATTGGATTAATTAGTCCTTATCCTCAGTTGGTTTAGATTAGTTAAATCCTTATCCTTAGCTGATTTAGATTAATTATTCTAAATCCTTTAAGGATCAGGACCTTTTAGAATTAGTATAAATAGCCTTATTATGTTGTTACATAAATGATTCAACGAAATATTAAAGCTACGGATTTTGTTCATGCTTAGGCGTGTTCCATTGATTAGAGAGATTGTGAGTTTGCATTCCTCTAATTTCATCGAGAATCAAGGTAAACTTATCAATTTATTTGTGGCGTTTATCTTATTCTTTTACTCTATTATTGGTGTTCTTGCTTCTTTAAGTTTTGGGTGCCATAGAGGGGAGTTTAGTTTGATCTTTAATCTATTCCAAATCTTGTCATAGAGTTCTTGGAATTAATTTCCATAGGGTTCCGCGTCACCCCTCCTCAAGGTGGTGCATGTATATCTGTCATGCCCAGCTTGTTCACAGATTCTTCAAAAACTTGCTTAGATACTCCTTTTGTTAAGACATCTGCAAGTTGTTGATTTGATCTCACAAATGGCAGTTCAATAACCTTACTCTCCAATTGTTCCTTTATAAAAAAATCGATCAATCTCTATGTGTTTGGTCCGATCATGTTGAACAGGGTTGAATGCAATTTCAATTGCTAATTTATTGTCACAAAAAAGTTTCATAGGAGTTTGTAACTCGAATTCGATATCCTTCAATAATTTCTTGATCCAAAGAAGTTCACCTATACACAACGCCATGCCTCTAAATTCAGCCTCAACACTGGACCTTGAGATCATGGATTGCTTCTTACTACGCCAGGTTACCAAATTTCCGCCAACAAATATAAAGTAACCAGAAGTGGACCTCATGTCATCTACACAACCTGCTCAATTAGCATCAGTGTGGCCTTCTACACAGAGGTGACCATGATTTCTAAATAAAACACCTTTTCCTGGACATCCTTTCAAATACCGAAGAATTCTTCTCACAGCAGCTAGATGGGATTCACGCGGATCATACATGTATTGGCTTACAATATTAACAGCAAATGTTATATCAGGTCTTGTGTGTGCCAAATATATTAGCTTACCAACAAGTTTTTGATACCTCTCTTTGTCAATTTTTGTATCACCATCAGTTCCCAAACATAATTTTAAATTTTGCTCGACTGGTGTGTCAACCGGACCGTAATCCATCATACCACTTTCTACTAGTAGGTCTAAGACATACTTCCTTTGTGACAAAAAAAATCCCATCCTTGGACCTAGCCACTTCAATTCCCAAGAAGTACTTCAAATCCCCTAAATGTTTCATTTCAAATTCATTTACCAGGTATTTTTACACTCGATCGATTTCAACCTCGTCATCTCCTGTCAAAATCATGTCATCCACATATATTATAAGAGCAGTAACAGAACTACCATTCTTTTTCAGAAACAGCGTATGATCGGCATTACTTTGACAAAAACCAAAATTCAGCATTGCCTTCGTGAATCTCCCAAACCATGCTCGAGGAGATTGCTTAAGGCCATAAAGGGCTTTGTTCAGCTTGCAAACCTTATTACTCCCTTCATACTTCTTCACACCTGGAGGCAATTCCATATACACATCTTCTTCCAACTCACCATGTAGGAAGGCGTTTTTTACATCGAATTGTAATAGGGGCCATTTCATGATAGCAACTAAGGATAACAGAATTCTTATAGTATTCAATTTTGCAACTGGGGCAAATGTCTCATGGTCGTCAATTCCATAGGATTGAGTAAAGGCCTTAGCGACTAACCTCGCCTTAAACCGTTCCACAGAACCATCGGCATTGTGCTTCACAATATAAACCCATTTACAACCCACAAGTTTTTTACCTTCGGGTAAATCACATGAGCTCCATGTGCCATTCTTTTCTAATGCTTGCATCTCCTCATCCATAGCTTTGGTCCACCTAGAGTCTTCTAACGCCTCCTGCACATTCTTAGGAATAGAGACAGAGGAAAGTTTTGATACAAGCAGTGCAAAAGACTTTGACAACCTATGAGTAGAGATGTAATTTGCAATTGGGTATTTAGATTTAGAAGAAATTTCTGGTTCATATTGTATGGGTGGCTTGCCTCTATTAATCCGATGGGGTAAAGAATAGCCAACATTAGGCTCTGGTTCAGGTTCAATTATCTCAACTGTTTCAGATTCAGAAGTAATAGGTTCAGAATCAATTACCTGGTTTGGTGATGATAATTGTGGTTGAGCACCAGGAGGGAGAATACTATCAAGAGACTCGGCTTGATCAATGGATTCAGTATTAATCATCCCTGCATTTTCACTTATTGGAAAACCTTGTCCCTCAGTAGTACTAAATTCCAGTTCAACACTAGATTCGGCTAGATTAGGAATCATAGTATCACAACAATTAGAATTAAACAACATAATATCAGCATCAACTTCATCAAATTCAGTCCCCTCCTGAAGTGGAGGCACAATAGGTATATAAAAATAAAGTTGTTCATTAAAAACACAATCTCGAGAAATAAACATTCTCTTAATCTCAGGATGGTAGGCTTTATATCCCTTAGTATGAGCACCATATCCTAAAAAAACACACTTTAAGGCTCTAGCATCAATTTTAGTTCTTAGTTGTGAATGAACATGAACATAGCAGACACATCCGAAAACTTTAGGAGGTAAATGCACAATAGAAGGAAGTTCATATTTTTCAGAAAGTTTTCTCAAAGGAGTTTCAAAATTCAAAACTTTTGAAGGAGTTCTGTTTAACACATACACAGCACTTAATATAGCTTCACCCCAAAAACAAATAGGCACATTGCTACTAACTAACAAGGAGCGAGTAATATTAAGAATATGTTGATTTTTTCTTTCGGCATTCCCATTTTGCTGGGGTGAATAAGTACAAGTAGTTTGATGTATGATTCCTTTTTTGTTAAAAAATTATTTTAAATCATTTGAAACATATTCCCCGCCATTGTCTGAACGTAAAACTTTAACAGTTTAATGAAACTGAGTTTGAATCATAGCAAAAAAATTTCGAATCACATAAGAAACCTCACTTTTTTGTTTCATTAAAAAAAATCCCTGTAACACGACTATAATCATCAATAAAACTAATGAACCATCGCGTTCCATTATAAGTTTTCTTAGGTGCAGGACCCCACACATCAGTGTGAACAAGATCAAAAGGCAACATTGACACAGAATTGGATTTAGGAAAAATATTTCTTTTATTCTTAGCAAGAATACAAGACTCACAAACAAATTCAGATAAAGACAATCCATCAAATAAAGAGGGAAACAAATGTTTAAGATAGCCAAAATAAGGGTGACCTAATCTTTTATGCCAAAGCAAAATACTAAGCCTATTCTTATTAACTTTATTTTTGCTAGAATAGAGAACAACAGAAGTAGAAGAACCAGGAGAGTCATCAAGATAGTATAATCTACCCTTTTGCTTACCACTGCCAATCGTCTCCAAACTCGTGTTGTCCTGAAATAGACATATGGAAGAAGAGAATGAGGCTGTACAATTTAAGGCAGCTGTAATTTGGCTAACAGAAAGTAAGTTACAATTTATGGTAGGAGCAAAAAGTACGTTTTCAAGAGTCAAAGAATTAGAAATTGGAATATTACCAATTCCTTCTACCTTGGAGGTCTCACCATCAGCAGAAATTATAACTGTTTTTAAAACAGAGGCAGAAAAATTAATGAATTTATCTCTATCACAAGAGACATGGTCAGATGCACCAGTATCTACAATCCAGTCTGTATTACTAAGAACAACAGAAGAAATTTTAGACTTAGATATACCTGATTTCGCAGCAAGGCCAACAACAACTTTCTCAACCTCCCTTTTATCATCGTTCTTCATCCTGGCCTTAGGATGCCAGTCAGGAAATCCATGTATCCTGAAACACTTTTCAACAACATCTGCAGATATCGTTGCCATTTGTCCTTTTTTTTTATCATCTTCTTTGCCACTAAAGTCATTACTTCTGCAGATCCTCCACCCATCATAGCCTCTTATCTATTTGCCTCAGAACAAACAAGAGCATATGAACTTTGTAGACTAGGAAGAGGAATAGTAGAAAGAATTCGCCCTTTAACTCCACCTAATCTTGCATCAAGACCAGCCAGAAACATATAAACACGCTGAGCATTTACCATTTTTTTGTAAGCCTCGATATCAGCAGCGCACTGCATCTAGCACATTTGAATAGTGTTGGATTCTTACCATAGGCGTTGTAATTTTCCAAAAAATGCAATAACAGAACCTCCATTTTGGCGCAAACCGACGATTTCACAATGAAGCTTGTAAGCTCTGGAGGCATCTTCACTAACTGAATATGCCTCCTTCGCCACTTCCCAGATGTCCTTTGCCGTAGGCAAACGCAAAAACAAGGCTCTCGTTTCCTTGGTCATTGAATCTAGCAACCATGACTTAACGAGGCAATTTTCATCTTCCCAAGTCTCATATGCCTCGGAATTTTCATCAGCTGGGGCAGATTTCACACCAGTGACATATCCCCACCTCTTGCGTCCACGTAGTTTATTTTGTGCATTAATGGACCATTCGATGTAATTGGATCCATCAAGTTTCTCAAGAGTTAAAGCAAAATTGAGATCATTCATCAAAGATGAAGATCCAGTAGTAGCAGTGGGTGTTGATCCACTCTCATTGGAAGGCAGAACAGGGGAGTTTGACATAGTTTTAGGAAAATTAGGTTTTCAGTTTTAGAAAAGAAAACGAATGATAAAAGAGCCAGGCTCTGATACCATGCCAAAATGGAGAAAGTAATTCTATTTTCTATATATTTATCATAACATACAACCACAAATTTATACAAGAATACTCACATAATTCTAGCCTAGGATTACGTATTTACATCCTTAATCTAGGTAACGGCTATAGACAAAGAAATCTGAACCATAAATACAAATTATCCTAATTAAATAATATTTACTAATAGTCTTGTGACCGTGCAACCTAACTCTTGGTATAAATTAAGTATTTCTTATTTTATATTTGGGTTATTTGTATTTTAATTAAATTTTAATTTAATTTAATGCATTATCTTGATGAGAGTAACTAATAGATATTATCATGATAAAGACATTATTTAAAAATATAAAACAATTTATCTTCTTACAAGTGTTGCCATTACACCTTATCTTCTTACAATCGTGCTAAATAATTATTATTGTCCTCCTCATATTTGATAATTTCAGATGCTTACACTTGGCTTCCATATAATGCAAACTCCTCTATTATATATATATTGTTCTTCTTCTAAAATGGCTCCAAAGAGCCTTCTTTTTCCAAATTCGGCAATCCAAAAGATAATTTTTTAAAAACAAAATGGCAATCCAACACCTAAAACATGATACTAAGATCTTTAATGAACATGTTTTCACAATTAAAATCAACCAATCCCTGTTTTACAATGGGTATAACTGCTTGGTCGTAATTCTCATTATAAGTAAATAAGCAAGCATGCTCGAGTCTTTAAACCAAGTTGCAAACAAAATCCCCTTAGAAACTCTTTTTTTCCCCTCTTTTCTCTTTTTTTTTTTTTTGGATTGAGAGACGTGTGATTGCCTTCGAATCCCCATTAAGAGGCTAGAGACAGTACTCCCTTATTCCACAATTCATCTTTTTGCCTTTATTGCTTTATTTTATTGTTTTATTTATCTTAGTATTTTATTTTTCTTTACTTTATTGCTTTCATATAAATGCCATTCTTTCATCATAAAAATCTTTTTATCTTTGATTGAGAATTAATTAATGCCAAATAATTGAATATCTAAATCGAAAATCTAGTCCCAAATCCTCATTGGTTTCATTGATTAATGCACCTTTTCTAAAACTAGAGTCAAATGATGGTTTTCTTAAGTTTACCTTATAAGTAAATTTAGGTGGTAACTTTATAAAACTCATCTGTGAACCTTACCCAAATGAGCGTTCTGATTTTTAGCGTATAGAACTTAGCACTCGAGTTAAGGTCTCATAGTTGGTAACTCCGTTCGAGAGTACAATAAACTTTTACAAAGTGGACTACTAATTGGTTTAGAAAAAAAAATTGACTTTATTTTCCAATTGTTCACTTGATTGACTTTCTTTAATGTTTTATCTTTCATGCATCATTATATTTTACATTACCTTTTAGACAATTAAGTTAAAACTTTCTAGGGTTTCTGGTAGTGCCAGCCCAACAACTCTTCTTGAGGTTATTGAGAGATTGCTAAAGTGCCCAATCCGCAATGGATTCTTGGATCCTTTTTGAGATATAATGAGTATGCAGTACTGTTAGACCCACCCTAAACTCCTTATTTCACATGTGGTTGGTATATCACTACTTTAGTATAACAAGACCCTGTTAACCTAAGCCACCCTTATACCTATTTCATGTAATGACATTAGAACCATGACCTTATGTTGTATGTACCTTAATAATCTATACCTATGTGAATGTCATTTTAAAATGGTTTACTCATGCATACACCTTGTGACCAAGAATCTAGGATACCTTCCAACCATATGTCCTACCCTTGAATCTCTAGGGTTTTAGGTTTCAATCCCATGACTTTTGGAACCTAACTCATTATACCTACCCCTATTTTGGAGGAAAATATGATTGAGGAACTTGAGAATGATCAGCGGGACACCTTTAGAAGACAATTTGAAGCTGCAATGAAGAGATCAATTTCATGCAAACTCGAGCTGAGGAAAGGAAGGCCATCCTAGATAAGGTCTCCAATGTTTTGACAAAAGCCTTTAAACTAAACAAGGATAAGTCGCACTAGGAAGAGGATGAGGTTGAGCTGGATGATAGCCAGTTAGATATAGCCTGGAAAGGCAATAAAAAGCCTTCTCAGCCACGTGATCTTGATTTGGGTGAGGGGTCCAGAAAGAAGATGATGGAGAAAATAGTGGGCATGGAATGTAACACCCCTTCTCGGTCCACCCGTAAACCCGAATGAACCGGACCGAGATGTTACAAACTGGTTGACTGTATGGCCTGACATGCTGAAGTCATAATGTATATTGAATATAATAGCATGCTGATGTTGTATACAAAAATAATGTAATTTATATTTACAAAACATGATACTAATGTCAAAATGAAATGGGCCCAACTGTGTGCCCTGTACATGCCATGAAAAGGATAGACAAAAGATGCATATTAAAATGAGTAGCTACCCTGAAGACTGAGTCTTCTACAGATGAACTGCAGCAGTTGTAAGCTGACTCTCTACGGTCCAAACTCAAAACCTGCGAGTTAAACAGGTAACTCGCTGAGCAAATAAAGCTCAGTGGATATCTCAACATATAAAGAAACAATTAAACACATACATGTATAGAAAGAACCATGCAAACACATATAAGCACACACATCATGATACTTTCATGATACCTTGATTATCTTTTGTACTGTTTATAATACTGTATAATTCATGAAATGTTATGTCAAGATATCTGTATGGCTCCATAAGGTTATAGTGAAACCGAAGTGATAAGAAAAACTGTATGAAACTGGATGAATACTGTATGCTTGGCTGCTATGGCCCATATATACTCATATCCACTCAACGGCCTGTAGCCGGAGTATCAAACTGTATGAGGTGCAGATCTGCTATCCTATGTCGCGACATAGCCTTATCTACATGGTTTCTACCTAACCTCAATGGAGCATAATGTTGGTATGTCAATAATATAACACAACATCATATTAATAGTTCATAACTTCATAATTCATAATGTATATTTGATTTCACATCATTTGCATGCTTGAATGTTGTTTTGATACATGTTCAAATGTTGTATTTGATGTTAAAATGATTGGAGGCATATAAGTGAAGCAAAGGAATACAATTGCATTGAAAAAGAAGTCCAAAAATGCATGAAAACACAAGTCGCGAGCGCGCCTTGCAAGGTCGCGAGCGCGTAATGCACTAGATGAGAGACAGTGAGTTAGCGGGCACAAGTCGCGAGCGCGTACTTGAAAGTCGCGAGCGCGAGAAGTGCCAAATGAGAGACAGTGAGTTCCCAGGCCAAATTCGCGAGCGCGCGATGAAGGTCGCGAGCGCTTACAGGCCAAGGGCCAAGTACGCGAGCGCGTACTTCAAAGTCGCGAGCGCGAGAAATGCCAAATGAAAGTCAGAGAGTTTGCGAACACAAGTCGCGAGCGCGCACTTGAAAGTCGCGAGCACGAGATGTGCCAAATGAGAGTCAGAGAGTTTCAGGTGAAAGTCGCGAGCGCGTAGTTCAAATTCGCGAGCGCGAGAAGGCAACGCGAACTCGTCATGCAATTCGCGCGGGCGCTTCCAGCCTGCACTGTCTGTACTCTTTTGGTCATATCTCTCAATATACAACTCCAATTCGGATGATTCAAAAACCCATGTAAAGCTAACACATAGAGGAACAAATAAATCTTCTATGACACTTCCTAATTCCATCATTAAATGGGGTCAAAATCAAGGTGAAGTTACTGGTAAAATTTCCAGCAAGCCCTATTTCAACATAAACTCAATATTCACTTCATTTATTCAATACCTCCCATGTTCTCCCCTGTTTCTCACCATTACCAGTCCTCCCACTCAACATGAAGCACACCACACAATTCTCATGCAAAGAAAATGGAAAATAACAAGAGATATCAAACCTTTACTCCAAAAGCTTGAGCTCCTCTTTAGCTTCTTTTTTCTACACTCTTTGAACTCCCTTCACCTATAAATAAGAATTCTTATGAATTCTAAAACAATAGCACCAAATGTTTCAATTATGAACTTCAAGAAGGTTTACTTACTTGGATAGAAGAAAAATTGAAGTTAAGGCTTAACTACCATTAAAATTGAAAGTAAGGTGGAAGAGGAAAGGAAGAAGATGAAGATAAACATGAAAATGGGAAAGTGAAATGGGTATGCACGGGTAGGCTATCAAAAATCAAAGGATTTTATGTAAAACTTCCTAAATGGTACCTCAATTGTAAACAGGCTACAACTTAATACCCAAGCTCAATCTTTTAATGCAAATCAATCCTCACCCATGTGCTTTAATCTTTTCTCTCACTCAAGTAACTCCACTTATAAACTCATTCTACCCCAACCGGGTTTGGTTCAACTCGACTCAACTCGACTCCATGAAATGACTCGACTCAGCCCTTCACCTATAAATAAGAATTCTTATGAATTCTAAAACAATAGCACCAAATGTTTCAATTATGAACTTCAAGAAGGTTTACTTACTTGGATAGAAGAAAAATTGAAGTTAAGGCTTAACTACCATTAAAATTGAAAGTAAGGTGGAAGAGGAAAGGAAGAAGATGAAGATAAACATGAAAATGGGAAAGTGAAATGGGTATGCACGGGTAGGCTATCAAAAATCAAAGGATTTTATGTAAAACTTCCTAAATGGTACCTCAATTGTAAACAGGCTACAACTTAATACCCAAGCTCAATCTTTTAATGCAAATCAATCCTCACCCATGTGCTTTAATCTTTTCTCTCACTCAAGTAACTCCACTTATAAACTCATTCTACCCCAACCGGGTTTGGTTCAACTCGACTCAACTCGACTCCATGAAATGACTCGACTCAGCCCTTCACCTATAAATAAGAATTCTTATGAATTCTAAAACAATAGCACCAAATGTTTCAATTATGAACTTCAAGAAGGTTTACTTACTTGGATAGAAGAAAAATTGAAGTGAAGGCTTAACTACCATTAAAATTGAAAGTAAGGTGGAAGAGGAAAGGAAGAAGATGAAGATAAACATGAAAATGGGAAAGTGAAATGGGTATGCACGGGTAGGCTATCAAAAATCAAAGGATTTTATGTAAAACTTCCTAAATGGTACCTCAATTGTAAACAGGCTACAACTTAATACCCAAGCTCAATCTTTTAATGCAAATCAATCCTCACCCATGTGCTTTAATCTTTTCTCTCACTCAAGTAACTCCACTTATAAACCCATTCTACCCCAACCGGGTTTGGTTCAACTCGACTCAACTCGACTCCATGAAATGACTCGACTCAGTAGGATGTCACATGGAAAGTACCCTCATAGCCCTTGAAACAGATAAGGAGGTAATTGATGTGGATTCTTTGGCTCTGTTTCTCGAGGCAAGGTTGCCTCCCAAATTCAAGATGCCTGCTGTGGACAAGTTTGTGTGGGTCCCGTATATGTATGGCACAACCCAAGAGGGGGGTGAATTGGGTTTTCTAAAAATAAAAATAAAATTTAACTTTTAAAACAAAACTCAGAATTTTAAGTGCAGCGGAAAATTAATGAACATGTGAAAATAAGTTATAGATTAGAACTACCTCACAATGTTCTATTCAGAGAAAATAGAAAGACTTTGCGGAGTGCAGCTATTAATTAGAACTGCTTCACAATGTCTTATTTAATATCAAAACTACTTTATGACGGAAAGCTATTATGATTAGAACTTCCTCATAAAGTCTAGAAGAACATAAAAGACTGTGTGAGAGACAGTTATTGAAATCTAAACTGCTTCACAAAGTTTTGATCAAGTTTAGAAAACTGATTAGAAACCCAAATAGTGAAATATACTGAAAATAGAAGAACAGTTTAGAACTTAGTATATTCACGGAGCAGAAGTTTAGAGTTCTAATGTTCAGAAAATATAAAGCTTATTTCAGTTTTAGAACATCAAAACTATAAACAAATTTCACATTTCTAAAATATAAACAGAAGTGTGAGTAAAATATTATCAAGCAGAACTTCAAAAAAATCAAAAGATCAACACAG
The DNA here is from genome assembly GCF_041381405.1 of Jatropha curcas. Taxonomy (NCBI): domain Eukaryota; kingdom Viridiplantae; phylum Streptophyta; class Magnoliopsida; order Malpighiales; family Euphorbiaceae; genus Jatropha; species Jatropha curcas. The sequence goes on along the minus strand of NC_143158.1, from coordinate 9,350,567 downwards.
TGATTTATAGTGGTTCAGCACTAACTCGCCTACATCCACTCCCCAAGACTCATCTTGAGATCCTCAACTATATTATCTCTTTTCAAGGGTAAAAGACAAACCAACAGTACAAGGCAATAGATCAACACCTAGATCTACCCTTTGTCCCACTAGATTTTCCAAAGGTTCTAGTTAACCTCAACCCTTTCTGTTTTTGGCAGAGTACAGAAACTCAATTCAAGACATTAAAATCTCTCTCACGGAGAAGGTTGCTTGATAACCTATTTCATAATAGCTTCTCACCTAAGCTATTACACAAATGTTTATCAAATAAAAACTTGTCTACTAAAGATTACAGAATCTAAATAGACAGACAGAAATGCAAATATAAGCACAGGAAAAACAGTTTTTCAGATTAGAAAATCTTTTAGAAAACAGAACTGTTTTTCAAAAGAAGTTGTTATAAAATTTTCTTTTCTATAAAGATGAAAAGAAGTAAGGGGGTAGAGAGTAAGTTTTGAGAGATAAAGGATATGATCAATGGATGAATACTCTTAAAACAAAAACTCTTTCTTCCACATTTTTCAAGAATGAAAATGTCTTTTTATAGAGAGGTATGTGACTCTCGTTTTTAACAAGTGAAAATCTCTTTTTCAAATCAGAATATTGACTTTCCTTATTTTAGAAGATATGGAAATTTTTGTTACCAAAATCTTTTGAGTCAATATTCTTTCTTTTTGGTAAGAAAATAAGAGACAATCTTTCTTTCCTTAAAATAAAGATTTTCGAAAGTAAATACTTGAATAAATATTTTCGAAAAGATTTTTCTTACTAAAACGAATTAAAATAAAATATTTCTTCGTTTTAGGTAAAAAGATAAATCAAGATTCTTAGATCTTCAAAAAGGTTTTGTTTTCCGAAAATGAAGTGCATAAGATCTTTATTCAAGTTATTCGTATTACCTTACCAAAATTGTTAGAGACAAAATCTCTTTAATTTAGGTAATTCGAATGTTTCGAATCTTAAGAGAATTCGAAAAACGATTTTTAATGTAAAATCAAGGAACGAAAAGATTTATTTTGAAGAACTATTTTCGAAAAATAATTTTGATGAGAGAAAATTGATTTTTGTACTTATAATTGAATGTTCTCTTTATCCTATAATAATTCCTAAAACTCTAACCACTAGGGTCTTCAAAATTCTTCATAATCCTTGAATTTGTAGGACTTGCCATGTTCATTTATTACTTTCCATATGTAATCTGCATAAAATATTATTAGCACAAATAATATAATTTAAATTTATTTGTTTTGTTTTAATCATCAAAATCTCGAGATTAATATTTGACCCTTGAGCCAACAGTTTGATGGTACTACTTATCCCAAGACGCAGGTGAAGATGTATATAAGTTGGGGTTAATTTCACTGGAAGGGCCTAAATTATATACCCAATCACTTAATGGGGTATCATCTTCAATTTGTATCTTAAAAATACCTAAACTCTCACATTTATAACAATAAAATGTCTTTTGCCGCAATTGACTATTTTTGATGGCTAGATTGTAAATATTTAACACGTGTTTTTTATTTTAAATGAAAAAAATCCTTTTTAATTTTCTCTCTCTTCCATCTAAGCCCTCTCTCTCTCTCTCTCTCTCTCCTCTCTTAATCACCACAAATGATCAAGTATATTGGATAAAACATAAACCCATTTCCCAAAAGCAATAATGAATATCATTTTGCATGATAAGAAGATTAATTCACAACTAACAAAGATTCTTCGGTGGCTTCAAGAAAATAATGAACATCAAAAATCCAAAATTAGATATTGTTTAATCAATTTTTAAAATTTTTGAAACCAGTCAATTGAATCCAAAACTTTTCCAGTAAAACTTGCAAAATCCCCAAATTAACAAATCCAATCGATTATAAAGATTCTTTGCATCTCTTGGATTCTTACAAATCCGACAACCATCCTTGTCCTCCTTATCGTCCGGTCCTCATACTTTGATGCTGATGCCGTTGCCCCTATTGATGAAGCTTCACTACCCTCTGCTTTATCAAATACATTCGATGCTGTAGAACTCGATGAAGATGATATGGGGAATAGAGATAGTAAAAAAAATTCATAAGAAAAATACAAATAGCAAAAAAACAAAGTCCAATTAGAAAATATGAAAAAAGACAATAAAACAAAAAAATCACCTTACCCCAATAGTCCTTAGGATTGTCGTGCTCGAACACTTCAGCCAAGGTGAAAACTTTCTCTTCACCACCCATTTGCTTTCTTATTCCTTTTTGTTCGAGAACCGGGGCTACTTTTGTATAAAGCTGAGATCTTTGACTGTGGATCTGCTAGATATTAGAGGAAAGAAGAGAGAGAGGGGGGACGAGGATAGAGGGCTGAGTGGAAGAGAGAGAAAATTAAAAAGGATTTTTCATTTAAAATAAAAAGCCATGTGTTAAATAATTGGCAATTCGGCAACCGACAATTATCACTTACAACAAAAGGCATTTTATCGTTACAAATGTGAGAGTTTAGATATTTTTAAGATATAAATTGAAGTTAGTACCCTGTAAATGATTGGGTATATAATTCAGGCCCTTCTAGTGAAATTAACCCATATAAGTTGATTAAATCCACTTGGTGTAAACAACGAGTTCGTTGCTCAGTTGTTCCAGCAGTCATTGATCGGTGTTGCATTAAGATGGTTTGGGGGTTTAGACAAGTCTCACAAGAAGAGCCGAGGAGACGTTTATAATGCCTTCAACAATCAATATCATTACAACATCGAGATTGACATTTCCTGAAGGGACTTAGAGACTATCAAACAGGACCCTGAAGAGTCCTTCTCTGTGTTCATTACAAGGTGGAGAGCTAAAGTTGGTCAAATGGTAAATAGACCAAATATCAGCTTCAAAAATCTTTTCTCTTGTGAAGGTCAGTGAGATTGTGAAAACATGGGAGAGTAGGGATGTGATGGGAAGTTCAGTTTCCACTTGTCAAATTTTTATTGCATAGGAGTTTCCTCCAACTAGGTGGATTACGATTAACACGAATGTCAGTTCCTTTGTGAATCCTAAAAGAGCTTCTTATGGTGGTATCTTTTGCAATGATGAAGGTTGATGGTTATTGGGGTTTCATGTCTCTTTAGGTTCGTGTCCAGCTCTTGAAGCTGACGTATAAGATATTTACTATGCCCTTTAAGATAGCATGGGATCGGAGATAGCAATAAGTTATTTTGCATTAACTCCCAAATCACCTTTTAGTTGTTGGGTGGGACGAGAAGTGTGGCTACCAGAGTTTATAATCAGTGGAGACATGTAGGGAGTTGCTTAGTCGGTCATGGTAGGTTTGCATTATCAAGGTATATTGAGAGGTAAATTCAATTGTTGATTATCTTGCTTCTCATGCATTATCAGAGTTGATGGGCCTGCAGGCATTAAAGGAGCCTCCTCCTTAGCTTATTCAATTCCTGGATACTTATATGATAAGGGCTATTTGGTCACGTATTGTATCTAATGGAGTTTAATTCCGTCCTTAGCAGTTAAAAAAAGAGAGCTTATATCTTAATATTATATAAATAAAGAAAATAAACAAATATAAAAGAACGAGTATATAACCAGTAGTAAATGTGTGACCTAAATAAGAAAAAATAGTAATCCTTAAAATAGAAAATAGGTAGACGACGGATGCAATTAAAAGCGTGCGATATGGCAAGAAACGATTGGCTCAACCAAAGACATTGACGTGGCAAACCAAACATAGATACAATTTGTAATAAAAATAAAATATCCCGTAATTACCCCTCCATCCAACAAGATCAAAATACAAAGCTCTCTTCTTTCTTCTTCAACCGCGATAGGGAAGATGCGTAGTTTAATAAGTTACAGACTAACTCTCTCTTTTCTCATTCTCTCTCTTTTTCCTATCTATCTCAACGCTCGCCCTTTCGTTCTCGTTCTCTCCCAAGACGACCTCAAAGATGCTCCCACTTCAGCCGACTCCGACGGTGACTCCACCGCAGAGTCGCCGCCGGAGTGGGACGAGTTCGGTGATTCCGACTCAAAGCCTGAGCACGAACTCGACCCTGGATCTTGGCGGCCAATTTTTGAGCCCGATTCTTCAAGTCCTGATATTACCGAGGATCCAGAGATGGCAGAGTATTACTCAGGTGTCCAGAAGATGCTGTCCGCGGTGAGCGGCGGCGAGGTGAGGTTGATGGAGGAGGCAACGGCGGAGATCGAGGCAGCAGCTGTGGCTGGGAATCCTCACGCGCAGTCAGTGTTAGGGTTTCTGTATGGGCTAGGGCAAATGAGAGAGTGGAGTAAGGCAAAGGCATTTCTTTATCATCATTTTGCGGCTGAAGAAGGTAGTATGCAGTCAAAGATGGCTCTTGCCTACACTTATACACGCCAAGACGTGAGTGAAATAACCCCTTGTTTTATAAATATTTTTTTGCGGTCAATTGAATTTCTTGGACTGGCATTAAGATTTTGTTTGGTAATCTGTAGTGTAGTTATAATGTGTCACATTTATTAATTATACTACAGCTCTATTATGCTATTCACTCCCATTATATTAGTGTTCGTACCCAGATAAACTGAGCTATATGATTATGTTTAATAGTGTCAGAAATTTGCTTAATCAAGCTTAGTTCCTCTTTTTTAATTTTATGGGATATATTATGACTAGAAGATATTAAGGTTTGTTTCCGGAAAAGTAACTTACCTTTGGAAAGAAAACGTTTTCCAAATAACTCATTTTGCATTAGTTGATTGTAGTCTTGAAATTAGTTAAAAAAATATTAATTTTTTTAACGTAAGACTATATAAATAGTTATAATTAAAGAAATTTTGTATTTTAAAAATTTATTGATAAATGGTGGTGGTTGTTGACGGTGGCTGGTGACTGGTAGGTGGCCAGTTGTGACCGGTGACTGATGGTGGTGGTTAAGTTTGTCAATAAAAATGGGAGGTCATTTTCCTTAAAATGACTTAGTTTTCCTTTTGACCAAGAAAATAGTTTATTTGATTGATTTTCTTGAGCATCCCAAACATCTTCCAGAAACATACAGAGCCTGAATTCACATTAAACACATTTTTTATACTTTTTTTTTTTAAATTAGCAGTGATTTATGTTTGTTATTGCTCTGGTTTTTAAGTCATCAAAATAGAAATTTTCATGATATTACTAAAATTGTCCAAACGTGATTCCAAATTATGAAAGTGTGAGAAGCTGTGAGGCCTATTAAAAATTTTTATGGGCTTGTAGCTAGCAAACAGTTAAATTTTGCATTAGGAATTAAAATGAATGATTAGCTATGCTTGAGAAATAGCTGAAAGTTCATGCATCTGATTTTCCAAGCCTTCCTGAGAAGACAGTTCTCCAAGTTCTATAGAAAGTCTAGCACTTTAACTCTAGATATTATGGTTGAAGTTCTTCCTCATGCTGTTATCTTGATTTTTCTTATAGTTTTGATGAGTGATTTGGTACTTTGTCTGTTTTCAGATGTACGATAAAGCGGTTAAATTGTATGCTGAGTTAGCTGAAGTAGCTGTGAATAGTTTTTTGATCTCAAAGGATTCACCTGTGATTGAACCAGTTAGAATTCACAATGGAGCTGAGGAGAACAAGGAAGCTCTAAGGAAATCTCGAGGGGAAGAAGATGAAGACTTCCAGATTCTGGAATATCAGGCCCAGAAGGGGAATGCGGGAGCCATGTATAAAATTGGGCTATTTTACTACTTTGGGTTGAGAGGGTTAAGGCGTGATCATGCCAAGGCATTGTTATGGTTTTCAAAGGCCGTAAAGAAGGGGGAGCCCAGGTCGATGGAACTCCTAGGTGAGATATATGCAAGGGGAGCCGGAGTTGAAAGGAACTATACTAAAGCTCTTGAATGGCTTACTCTTGCATCAAAGCAGCAACTTTATTCTGCATATAATGGCATGGGCTATTTATATGTCAAAGGTTATGGAGTGGAAAAGAAAAACTATACCAAAGTAAGCTCATTTTATTTCCTGCCAATTTCTTTGTCCTGAGCTTTACCTGTATTTGTTGATGGAGACCCACGCAAGGTTACTTTCAGTAGCGGTATGATGAATCTGGCTTTCCAGGAAATTTGTTTTATAAATTTTGCAAGGGATTAAAGTAATAATGAACTATCTTTAAAGAGTCCTATCAAATTTTGACATTTGTCTCTTCTGTCTGTCAATTTTCTGCTGATTATGACACAACGATATAATCTCACTGTTATGCATAAAATATTGTTTGGCGTGAAGCATGTACATGTTATGTATTTATCTGTAAACATGTTTTGGTTTTACTTTTGGCTGTTTCATATTTTATTGTTACATATTCTGAGATGTTCTTTTTAATTTCAGATAGCATGTCATAAACCAATTCCTTTTATTGCAGGCAAAGGAATACTTTGAGAAGGCTGCTGACAATGATGAGGCTGGTGGACACTACAACCTTGGAGTAATGTATCTTAAAGGGATTGGGGTAAAGAGAGATGTAAGGCTGGCACGCAAGTATTTTGTAGTGGCTGCTAATGCAGGTCAACCAAAGGCGTTTTACCAACTAGCAAAAATGTTCCATACTGGTGTGGGATTTAAGAAGGATCTCACCATGGTAAATCCAGTTGTTAACTTTTTGTGTTTGCTTCTGGTTTGTAAATTTATATCCTTCTGTAATATTATTTTGCTTCCAATTTATGAATTTATACCTCCTGTAATATTCAGTCAACTTTTGCTCTCTCTTTATGAATTTGTTCTCCCCTCCAATAATTTAATGTTCTTTCCTGTTGTTGCTATGAGACCATGTTGTTGTTGGGTCAGCCTAATGATCATGATGTTGGACTTGGTCTGAAATATGCTTTTGCCTTCATGAACTGTGATGCATATTTCTATGTTATGTTAATACTAAGGATATAAAAGAAGACCTTATACAATATAGATTGCCCTCATCAAAGATAAGTTACAAGTTGGTCCAATGAGACTTGACTGCAGAAGGTATGCATATATCTCTCTTTCCCTCTCTCTCTCTCTCCTGATATGCAGTGGAGGGAAGTAGTGAGAAAGGATTTACTGGCCCTAGACCTTTCTGAAGGTCTAGCCTTATGGGGTGGCCTGGAGGAAACAGATTGACTTTACCGACCCCAACTAGTTCAGGCCCTTTGGGATTGAATTGAGGTGGTTATGGGAAAATCATGAAGAGTTGGAGAGATAGTACTTTCTCTTTTTGGGTGGATGTTGATGCATAAAGAAAATGTGTGCTAGTGTGTCATAGAAATAGCATATAGGTTAATGTGTACGCAGAAATCTTTTGTATTGTTATCCAAATGGAAGAGGTGTGCTTTTAAGATGGTATTAGATGGATATGCTGATAGACATAGTATTCTTGCACCTGTAGAGCATAAATATGGCTTCTTATCATGATCGGCTAAAAGTTGGATACGCACGAAAGTTTTTTAACCTTTGCTAGTACTTAGTTGGTCATTCTTTGGATATTTTTGAATTTGACTTGTTTTAACCAGATACTAATATTGTTTGGCAGCTCTACATCATATGTCTTAAATGTGTTGTCTAGGTACGTAGCTGTCTAGTACCTTCAGGCTCATGGTAATATGGCAATATCTGTCTTCAAACTGATCTTCACCTCTTTTTCCTCGTCGCCAAGTACAGTTGGACTTGTTAGCCTTCGGTTTTCTATTTCTTAAGTTTTTTGGTGTTTCTAAGTCTTCATTTTGGAACCTGAGGTGATGGTAAATGGGTAACATCAGGTGGCCAGAAGCAAATAATTGGTATCTATGTTTATGTTCTGAGATTGCATCACTCAGGATATGTTGCAGGTGTTTTAATATGTATCAACCATCTATTAACAACTGAGATTTTCTTCATTCCAGGCTACTGCATTATATAAACTGGTTGCAGAACGAGGACCATGGAGTACCTTGTCTAGATGGGCACTGGAGTCATACCTAAAAGGTGATGTGGGCAAGGCATCCGTATTATATTCAAGGATGGCTGAGCTGGGTTATGAGATTGCCCAAAGTAATGCTGCATGGATTCTAGACAAATACGGGGAGCGTAGCATGTGCATGGGAGAATCTGGATTTTGTACTGATGCAGAAAGGCACCAGCGTGCACATTCATTGTGGTGGCAAGCTTCTGAGCAGGGTAATGAACATGCTGCTTTGCTTATTGGTGATGCATATTATTATGGTCGGGTATGATTCTCCAGTCTCTTTGGATCATTTGGTTTCAGGATCTATGAAATTCAAATAATTTATTCTGTTGGGTTCTCTTTTTTTTCCATTCTCAGGGTACCGAAAGAGACTATGAACGCGCTGCAGAGGCTTACATGCATGCCAAATCTCAATCTAATGCACAAGCCATGTTCAACCTTGGATACATGCATGAGCATGGTCAAGGACTTCCATATGATCTTCATCTTGCAAAGCGTTACTATGATCAAGCCCTAGAGATTGATCCTGCAGCTAAGTTGCCTGTTACACTGGCCCTCACAAGCTTGTGGGTACGAAGGAACTATGCAGACAGTTTTCTGGTGAGTTTATCGCTCCAGTTTATATTCTTCACTTGTTTGCTTTTAATTGGGCTGTACTATTTAGTGCATCTAATCGCCAGCAAATGTATAACAGTTGAACACCTACTTTTCTTCTTCTCCTGCCACCTCCCTATTAATCACTTTATGTGCCTGCTCAGATGTTTTAAATGTTGCAAAATAATGGAACATGTAAATCCTAGCTTCCCAAAAATTTATGGTAATAAGCATGGCAGAAAAGTATGAATGGATTTTTTGGTGAATATTCAGTTTTACTTAATTGGTTAAGTTCATGTGTTAACTGTTTTAACTAGTTGCAGTAGAATAAGAATTGTGTAACTATAAACAATACTTTTGGATAATTAATTTGCATTAAATATCTTTTGGATTTTTAGCTCATGAGTTCCTACATTCAAGATGTCCAACTTATTTGGTCCTTGCACTCTGTATACATCCTCAATGGTCACTTCTTTCTGTGTTTTTGTTATGGTCCCAAATTAGGATCTAGTTATGGGTCTTTGAATTAGGGGAATCGGGTTTGAGATGGGTATCTTAGAAGGAGTTTTCTTCCCTCTATCAGTGGTGACAGACTTAGAGAGAATCTGCAATCTCCTAGAGCTCGTTAAGAGAGAACTCTACAATCTCTGAGTTTTAGGAACTCAAAACCTTTTCATAAAATTCTGCTTACATTTTTCCTGATATAACAGCCTTTTAAACAACTAAATGTAAAGCTAAAACTACCCACTACCCACTAATAACTACCCATTACAATAAGTTACTTGCTTAACCACCCCACTAATAGCCACTAACAAAGAAACTGATAATAACATGATAAACACTGAATAACTAAATAAAAACACCGTAAATAGCAGTAAAACTACCCTAAGTCAAGCAGCGCCATAACATTACACCCCTCCTCGAAAAGCGCTTGTCCTCAAGCGCAAAGGATGGATGACATGCAATCTTCAACTTGTGAAAATGTGATGCAAACAGAATCCTTATCACCCTCTATTATTCTGCAAATAAGGAGCTGTTTATTGTGCTTCTATATTTAATTAATATTCCTGGATCAAATGGCTCCTCTAATGTTTCCTCTATGTCATTCTCGAATTGCTTCTTCCCACTCCCTTCCCATTTAGAGGCTGCCAAATCACAAGCAAGACCCTCCAATTGTGCTAACAATTGATGTTTGATTATTTCTTTCTTTTGCTCCGCTCTATCTTCTATACACACAACTATTGAGACTTGAAACATTTGCTGGAAAACTATTCGCTCTGCGGCAGTTTTAGGATGTTCCAATTTTGCCAACTTTCCTAAATTATTACTCCTCATAGGTGGTCCAAGAACCTCCAACTCCGTGAATTTCGAAACAGTTGTAGTGCCCCCAGGAGATTCTAGTCCTGCTGAACCTATTGGACCCTTTGCTTTCGGTGCTTGACTTTGAGCACTTGAGGAAGTCAGCCCCTTCTTTATGGATTCCAAGTCAAAAGACATGGCATCCAATTTGGCATGAAGTTGTTCAACCTTCTCACTACGGGTCTGATTGGCCTGCTGCTCGGATAAGAGTAAATTGAAGAGTTTGGTAAGCTGGTCTTGAACAGATTCGCCCATAACTGTTGGCTCTGATACCAATTGTTATGGTCCCAAATTAGGATCTAGTTATGGGTCTTTGAATTAGGGGAATCGGGTTTGAGATGGGTATCTTAGAAGGAGTTTTCTTCCCTCTATCAGTGGTGACAGACTTAGAGAGAATCTGCAATCTCCTAGAGCTCGTTAAGAGAGAACTCTACAATCTCTGAGTTTTAGGAACTCAAAACCTTTTCATAAAATTCTGCTTACATTTTTCCTGATATAACAGCCTTTTAAACAACTAAATGTAAAGCTAAAACTACCCACTACCCACTAATAACTACCCATTACAATAAGTTACTTGCTTAACCACCCCACTAATAGCCACTAACAAAGAAACTGATAATAACATGATAAACACTGAATAACTAAATAAAAACACCGTAAATAGCAGTAAAACTACCCTAAGTCAAGCAGCGCCATAACAGTTTTGTTTGGTATAAAAATGATAATCTATCCAAGTAGCTTCAATTTGTCCTCCATTCAACAAATCAAACATTTTGTCTTATCATATTATGATTTTTACATTGATTTTCCTTTGGGGGATGGAGAACCTGTCATTTATTTTTCTAAATGTTTGTGCAACGTTAGGGCAATATTGCCATTTATTAAATGTTTTATCTATTTTTGTTCCTCTTGAACTTTATTCTCATTTGCATTTAGTATGGGTGGAAAGAGGGCTTTTATGAGAAAGTATAGGGATGAGATTGATGCTATTAAAAGAACGACTAAATAAGTATGTGAAAAACCACTTGGGTCCCTTTTCAATTTTATTAAATTAAAAAATTTCCCCCTTTGTTCCAATGCTTGATTGTATATGCAAGTTGGATGCTTCCTAACACTATGCATGGATGAATTTTGGGTGAAGGAAGGTCATGGAGGGGAAATCACCCTCGAATTTTGTTTGGCATTTAACTTTTAGAAGTGGAAGAGGAAAAAATAATAATGATTTCCATCCTAGGAGTTGAAAGTTATATCCCAATTTAGGGTGTAAACATATTCTCTGTTTTATCCTTAGAATTTTATTGACAATTTAAAATTAATGATATGGATTTATTTGTTCTTTCAATATTAAGTTCTTTCCCCTCCCAGCCATCAAAATGAAGTATTAAATTAAAATATCTCTTCCTTTCCTGTTCACAGGTAATTTTTTTAATTTCCCGAAAATGATCAGTTCAAAATTTTCTCCTCCCTTCTCTTCCTCTAAAGTGCTCTCATTCCCCTTCATGCCTATTAGTTCTGACTCCCCATCCTCCTGTTCTAACTGTCAAACCTGAATTCTCTTAATAGGAGTTTTGAGTTTTAACAGTTGGTTAATCTTCTATAACAAATTGGTATCTGGTTTTGTTTAAGGATTAATGCTTTTAATTTAACATGGTAATAACTCTAAACTGCATTTAGATTGTTATACCAAATAGATGCCAAATGGTGTTACACCTGGCACTAAAAGGACTTGTATAGTTGACTCTAATCAAATTGGGTATAAGACTTGATTGCATTTTCTTGTAAATTTTATCCTCAAGTCTCAACTGACTAGTAGAGGGACCGTTGTGTTTGTTTCTATTGTAGGTTGATTTGATTGATTCATTGCCTGGATTCTACCCAAAAGTTGAAGCATGGGTGGAGAATGTGATCATGGAGGAAGGAAATGCAACAATACTGACCCTTGTTGTCTGTCTACTGACAGTCCTCTATCTCCGCGAGAGACAGCGCAGGCATGTTGTTGATGTTGGTGTTGGTGATGATGGTGATGTACCACCGCAACCTATTGACCATGCTGCTCCTGTACACAATTGATTAGCAGCAGTGATGGTCTTCTGCAGAAACTTGCATCTTTCAGTGCTCTATTTATGTGAAAAGGTAATTTTTATAATCACAACATATTAATGTACAGGTGTCTGAGTCTTTGCAAAACAGCTTTCAGGCATATCAAACTATAGGATGACTGAAAGGGAGACAGAAACAAGAAAATTTTTTACCTTTGTATGCTAGAAGCATGTATTTAACATAGACAGACATGTGGAATACCAGTTTAGTTGTGGGAGATAGAAGCAGTCTGGCATTTATTGTCCTAATTTAACCATTTATTTGAATGAGGATACGTGATTTGATTTAATGCGATTCAGTGTTGATTTCGCTTGGCAGACATTATGTAGGAATCAAAATAATTTTATCATAGCAACTCTTTTTCTTACAAAATGTAATTTCTGATAAATTATTTGTCCCAAGTCTCTGGACACCAAATGTTAGGCTGTGTATTGTCTGTCATTCTTGTGATGCTTATGGCTTTATGTTTGATCATAGGACCTCCCTTGCAATATTCTTTTTATCAGTAGCTAGAAGACGGTGTTTCTCATCGGACATTTTTTGCCAATGGAATCTGAAATGGAGAAGACATGGCAGCTGAAAATCAAGTTTTTCAGACGTAGATTGAACATTACACTTTTTCTAAAATGTTTTATGTATTAAATTAGTTCTAATGGCCCAAAAAAAAAAAAAAAAAAAAAGAAAAACTTTTTTATCAATTGATGCTGTGTGTTAATTAATCTTGTATCAACTTTAGCTACTGTTAGCCATTTGTCCAAGTTAAACTGATGTGTCTTAATTAAATGGGTCCCATAATTGTTGAATTAATGCCGACTAAGCATTCCACTTCAAATAGAAAAAAAAAAAAAAAAAGAAAAAAAAAAAGCCCAACGCTTTTCTTATAAAAATTAATTAATTTTGACTTCTTTCTTCATTTGTGAAACTAATTAATTTTTCTTTTCCAATCGGCATCCATTAAAATCAACCAAGCTTTCTCTTTTCCAGTGCTCTCTTTTCAACCAACCAAATTATATATATATATTTTTTCTTTCTTGGATTTTTATCTATCAATTTTGTCGTTATGATTTTGAAATTTATTTAGTTTTTCTAAGACTTTCATTAACTTATTTTATATTAAGCATATTTATATATGGTGAACACTTTCATTGATTATTTTTTTAATTTATCTATTAATTTTGTCATCGGGAATTTGAAATTTCTGTAGTTTTTTTAAGAGTTTCATTAGTTGAATTGGCTTGCTCATAAGAAATTTAATTTTTTGATTCACACAAAAGTTTCACGTTAGTTTGGTTTGCCATAAAATGAATTCGGTTAGGCTTACAACTAACCTCACACACACACACACACAAAAAAAAAAAAAAAAAAAAAAAACCCGCTAAATCAACAAAGCAAGTTCAAAGCGATTGCGATATTATTCCTAAAAATTTGATTTTCTATTTCAAACAGAAATGACCTGTTTGCTTACTCCTAAGAATGACTATAAATTTAGAGATATGAGCGGGATAGAATTATAAATGGATTAAATCATTCATGAATTACTCCATATTTGGCTAAAAAAAAGTTTTATTTTGTTACACTGAACCCTAGTTATCAAGCTTATCTAACAAAGGAAACTAGTGCGAGCTTTCAAATATCGCAGAAATCTAGTCGACAAGCTTATGAATGAGCCAAAGTTTAAGCCCATAAACAAGCCACAATTTTTTCATTTTGTTTTTAATCTATAAACTCATTTATATCTATAAACTGTAAAAAAATTAAATTTAAACTCTGTAAAAGGAAGCTAACAAACTGAATTTTAACTCAATAGACTTAGACTAATTCGTTTACCACCCTAATCAAAGACTACCAGGCTTTTGAACAACGTGTTTTAGACTAATAATATGTTCAAACCAACTGAGCGAACTAGATAGAGAAATTCACTAAGAAGCCATAGTCTTCAAAGCAAAAACAATGATAGTAAAAAGGAACCAACCGATCAAATTACTAATACTATTTGATAATCTTAAAAATATGATGATCTTAAGGGAATAGTGATGCTCTAGTTATATTTGATAGTTTGAATTGACATTAACCTTTTTCAGGGAATGGATTTGTCGTTACATACAAGTTATAAGTGTCAAGTTGGTTATCCAAACGATGAGGGAGTGATATCCGAGCATTATCTCTTAAAATCAAGCCCACATCATATTTCTCTTATTCACGATTCAAGGAATCCGGGGATCTCGGTCAAGCAAGTGTCTATCAGATGTCCCCTCTGAAGGTTAGATGACATTTATGTCATTGATTGATAGGCTCAATAACTTCCCCCTCATTCAGAATCATTGCTCGGTCTATAAGGAGTGGTGCGCTGGTTGTATTCAAAGATAAAGGGCTGCTCACCACAGCTTGCTATGAGGCTTTTGTTGCATACTTTTGGGCCTGGGAACAGGCACACTTGTGCCTTGAGTTCAGATGTGGGCCTCTACTCAGAGGGCAGCAGTTGGTTTTGTTTACTAATTGTCGTTTTGGTGATGGTCACTTTTGAATTTTGAAAAGCAACTCTTCTTGTGCCTTGGCGCTTCAACTTCTAGCGACGGTTTGCTGGAATTTCCCTGTTATATAAAGTCTTGTGCTCGTGCTTTTAGCGATTGCTTGATAATATTTTCCTTCCAAACTCATCTTTTGCTTCGTTGTTCTTCAGGTAACTTCCATTGCCTTTCTACTTGAGTTCTTAGCTTATTGTTTTTGGCTTTTTGTATTTAAAAATTCCTGGAAATGAGTTCCGATTGTTGAAACAAGGGGAAGTTCCCCTACTTATGAACCTTTCGACCTTTTGGGTCTAGGGGACGAACAAGTGGGCCTAGAGGCAAACAACCTTATTCTAGGAGTGGTGGACTCCAAATCGAAAGATGAGATGCAACTGATTCGGCTGAGTCTGCAAGATATGTCTTCTTCTGCTTCAAGAGTTGGCTTAGGCTCGGTGTCTCAAAACATGCTCCTCACTCCCCAATTACGAGATGTGATGACACCCGAACAATTGCTAGAATTGAGGGAGGACAAGCCTGCTCGCTCCAGGCAACAAAACATGAGGGTCAGGGATTTGAACTCTATATTGACCGAGCAGGATCTGAAGGGTACATGCACTCGCTTCTTCATTCCCTCGAAATATAAGGCAGGGGTCCCCCCCAGCAGGGATAAGAGCTAATAATGGATTGGACCAGCAAATTTTGATTATTTATATGGAGGACTGCCGAGCAGGTGTGAGATTTCCTTTGTAGAAAATTCTTTCTTCCTTTTATAATAAGTGGGGGTTGACTATTGGCCAAATCGCCCCTAATAGCGTTTGGATGATACTCAGTGCGAATATCATGGCTGATCAAGAAAATTTTGATCTTAACATGCATCACTTGTATGCCATGTTCAACTTTGTCTAGAGAGGGCCGGAGGACCATCCACACCTCTTAACTTGGAAAGAATGCAACATGTTCCCTTTGAAAAGCTCATTGATTAATGGGAGATGAAAAGAAAAATGTTTCTTTATTAATCACCCTAAGGCTCTGGGGTGCCTTCTCAGTGGAGTCTAGGGGCTCCTTACCTAAGAAACCCTCGAGATCTGACTGCCGTAGAGGTTAGGCAGGTTAAGGTTATAAAGCGGCATGCCCTGAACCCTACTAGATTCCAACATTCCTGTGGGGGCGAGACCTCGAGCCTCAAGGAAGAGGAAAACATGGGAGACAGAGGGTGAGCTAGGTCTTAATTGTTTTCCTCTCATTCTATTACTGACTTTTCTTTTTAACTTTTTTTTTCTTTTTTGTAGAAATGGGCCCAAAACTATCCAAAGAGATGAAAGCACGTTTGGCAGCGGATGGGGACCAGTTAATTGCCACTCGGTTTGGTCAGAGCCCTAGGGGAAGCTCGAACCCAGCGATCTGGCCTAAGGCGCTTTGAGTTGACGATCATAGTGTCTCCCATGCTCTTCCAACTAGCTAGAAAACTCTTGAGCCAAAGAGAAAAAACAAGCGACAACAAGGTGGTGACAATGAGCCTCTTCAATATCTGAGAAGGGGCTTGAGATGCGGACTGTAATGAGGAGGAAGCATGGGAAGGATGCCTCGGTCAGCAACGGCCAAGTCACTCGGGCTTTCCTACCCAGTGTGCTCTTCCTGTCGACTTGGTTCGACTAAAGGGCCTAGAGGAGGAATCATTTCTTGATTAGATCAATAGTGGGCTTCTAATGGTATTTCCTCTTACATTTGTTGTTTCGCGTTTTTCTCTTCCTTTTCTCCTTTTGCTTATGTATTGTGATCTTTTGTGACTCTGTATGTTTTAGTTGGTGAGTGCCAATAATGATACCCATCGCCGCATAAGGGAATTGCAGGAGTTGATCGCTACTCTTACAGAGGACTTAAAGGCTGAAAATGCTAAGGTTGAAAATTTAGAGAGCTCTGTCCAAACCCAAGCGCCGGAGCATAACTGCTTTGTGGGGGAATTAGAGGACAAGATCTGACCTATCTCCCAGGATAGGGATGCACATCTCAACTCCTCCCTTAGGCTCAATGCTCGGGTAGAGCAGTTGATTAAGCAGGAGGAAGAACACATTACCACCATCCAACAACTTGAGCTGACCTTGCCTGGGTGAAGGGTACTACTGCCTTAGCCACTCACTCGGTTAACGATACATTATTGCATCAGTCAGATTTGATTGTCTGAGCTTCAATCTAGGTTTCCTGATAAAGATTGTAGCTTTGTTAGGCAGATTGATGCATATCAAAACTTAGATGATGAGGAGGAAGTGTCTGCGAAGGCTGGCATCTTAAGTGAGGATGTGGAGGATCTTGCTATGGTTGCACGCTCTGGACTTGAAGGGAGTCCAAGAGTGGTAGATGCGCCTGAGTCAACTGCTTTTACAAACCCCGGGGTTATTGTGGATGAGTCAACACTTTCAGCTGGTGTAGCTAAGGACCGCCCTGCAATAGAATAGCTTTACTTTTTGTATTTCCTATTTCTTTTTTTTTAATATATATATTCTACTTCGATTGATGTGGTCTTCTTCTATGTTTTGGAATGAGAATCAACTCTTTATGTCCATTTAGTTTGCTTTTTTGGATTTTTCTTACTATGCCCATGTTAATTCGTTATTGTGTACATTGAATATTGTTGCAGTTTGCTTTTATATGTTCTTGCATGTTTTATTGTGCTTCTAGTGGGAGTTAGGGTTATGCATTGACTTATACATTCCTTTCTTCTTTTCTCCTTTTATATGCAAGCGTTTTATAGAGTTTAAATATGTTAATGATGGCCCTTTTGTTTGACTTAAGCTTCTTTGTCTTTATATGTTTCTTCTTAGAGCTTTCATGTACTAGTGCTAGGGGTTCGACCCTTTTTATTTACTTAGGCACTTTTGCCTTTATATGCTCTTCTTACAGATTTTAATGTGTTATTGATAGGGGCTCGACCCTTTTTGTTTACCTAGGCACTTTTACCTTTATATGCTCTTCTTAGAGCTTTTAATGTGTTAGTGATAGGGGCTCAACCCTTTTTATTTACTTAGGCACTCTTTTCATCGCATTTTTTATTTGTAAAGTCGAGGAAAAAACTTAGCTTTGCAGTGCCCTTTATATGCTCTTATTATAGATTTTAATGTTAATGATAGGGGCTTGGCCCTTTTTATTTACTTAGGCACTTTTACCTTTATATGCTCTTCTTAGAGCTTTTAATGTGTTAGTGATAGGGGCTCGAACTTTTTTTTTTACTTAGGCACTCTTTTCATCTCATTTTTTATTCGTAAAAGTCGAGGAAAAAACTTAGCTTTGCAATGCCCTTTTGGTACTACTTTCGAGCCCCTTGGCTCTCCCATGAACACCCTGTTCCTATAGGCTTTGCAAGGCTAAGTGAAAAAAAATCTGACTTTTATCTAAATGCTTCTACATGTATTTACAAGAAACAATGCTTTAAGTTATTGAAAAGTCTCGAGAAGTTCTGATCCATTGAGGGGCTTGATTTTGAAGCTGCTCGCCCCCACTTCTGTGTGATTTGCAAAGGGCCTTCCCAATATGGGCCTAGCTTATCCACTCCTACTGATCCTGTTTTTATTTCCTTCTTCCTCCATACTTGGTCTCCTACTTCGAATGTCTTTTCATGACTCTCTGGTTGTGGTATTTTGCCATTTGATGATACCGGGTGGCTATTCTAACCGATGTTTCGTTCCTCTTTTCTTTGGCCAAGTCTAAATCGATTCTAAAGACTTAAGAGTTTTGATCTTCGCTGTAAGATTGCACACTTCTACTGGGTAATTTCGACTAGTATGATGGCTTCTGCTTCGTATACTAAAGAGAACAGTGTTTCGCTTGTGGAGCTTATAGGATTGGTCTTGTGAGACCATAGCACACTATTCAACTCCTTGGCCCAATTGGTTCCAGTTTCTTATAGTCTCTTTTTGATACCTAGCAAAACAGTTATGTTCGTGACTTCAGTCAAACCATTAGTTTGTGGGTGTGCTATTGAGGTGAAGTGCAAGCTAATATTCCAATTGGAATAGAATTCTTTAAAGGCCGAGCAGTCGAATTGTTTGACGTTGTCTATTACTAGCCTATTCGGCATTCCATATTGGAATAATATTTCATTCCTGAAGAATTTTATGATTCGAGTGGGGGTTATTGTAGCTTGGGCTTCTACTTCCATCCACTTTAAGAAATGATCTATGGTGAAACTATAAACTTTCTTTGCCTTGTAGTGACAGGGAAAGTTCTTAGGACTTCTATCCCCTATTGGGCAAAAGGTCAAGAGCTCTTGATGGGCTACATGTTTGCAGCTAGTTTCCTCGATACTTTGCTATGCTTTTGGCATGGTATGCATCTTTATATGTAGTGTCGCACATCCTTCTTTATGGTGGGCCAATAATAATCGAGCAAATGGAGTTTTCTTAGAGTGGCATATGCTCCTTCATGTGCCCTGCAAAAACCTTCGTGGACTTCCTGGGTGACATAGCTAGCTTTGTCTTCGCTTAAGCATCTTGCCCAAAGGTGTCATTTGGATCTTCGGTATAGTATACCTCGTTCCAAAGAGTAGTTTACTAACTTGTAATGCTTCGCTTCATTCGGGTGATAGCTCGCTTGTTTTTAAATTCTTTATTAAGTGTCATCCAATTTGGTTCAGTCAACGGGGGAATGTTTCTTCACCTTCAATGCTCGGACATGTTTGTCTCTCAATCATAACACTTACTGGCACTGCTTCATTTTTTGCGACGCCTTTGGTGACCATGTCCACTGTATGATTATCGAAGGATCTATCTGATTTTCCAGCTGCCTCCTTCTTTTTCCAACTGACTTAGCAAGTTCTTTGCTAAGGATTGGTATTTTCCAATAGACGACTCTTTTGTCATGAATTTTCCAGTTTTTTGATTTACCAGCTGTGAATTGGAGAAAATTATGATATCCTCTATTCGGACTTCCATAGCTATCTTTAGGCCAGTGATCAGTGCTTCATACTCTGCCATGTTATTGGTACATGGGAAGGCTAGCTGCATGGCATAACTCAGGCGTATTCTGTTCTGTCCTTCTAGGATGATGCCTGCCCCCCGCTTACTAATCCACAGGCTTCGTCTATATGTATCTTCTACTGTGGTGAGTTAGTATTTGATGTACTCGGTACTTTAGGCATGGTCATCTCTTCTATAAAATCAGTTGAGGCTTGTGCTTTGAAGGCCGAGCGGACTATATTTCGAATTCTCCTAACCCGATAGACCACTTGACCATCCTGCCTGAAGTTTCTGCTCGGTGAAGTACTTTTTTCAATGGGAAGTTTATTCTGACCACTATGGTGTGGGTCCAAAAGTAGTGTCTTAACTGTGTAGATGCAGTGAGTATAATAAATACCAGCTTCTCAATTCTAGGATATTTGAGCTCTACACCTCGTAGCACTTTGCTAACATAGTATATTCAAAATTGCTCTCCCCTCTATTCTCTGACTAATACCGAGGTTATGGCAGTGTCTGTGACTGATAGGTATAGATATAGTGATTCGCCTTCCTGCGGTCGACTGAGGAGCGGAGGAGAGCTTAGAAATTCCTTCAACACTTCCAAGGCTATCCGACACTCTTCAGTCCACTGAAATTGTTTCGTATTTTTTCAAGGTTTAGTAAAATGGGATGCACCTTTTGGCTGAGCACAATATGAATCTGCCTAAAGCTGTTATTCTTCCATTTAGCTGTTGCACTTCATTTATACTCCTTGGAGGTGTCATAGCTTTGATCACTACTATTTTCTTTGGATTAGCCTCGATTCCTCTCTGGGATATCATGAACCTTAAGAATTTTCCTGCAGTTACACCAAAACCACATTTGTCCGAGCTAAGTTTCATATTAAACTTAGATAATACCTTGAATGCCTTTTTTAGGTCTTTGGCGTGTTATTCAGCTCGTTTGCTTTTTACTATCATGTTGTCCATGTAAACCTCCATAGTTTTACCGATCTGGTCTTTGAACATTGTGTTGAATAGTCGCTCGTATGTAGCTCCTGTGTTTTTGAGGCCGAAGGGCATCACTTCATAACAGTGTACTCCTCGGTCAGTAATGAAGGCAGTTTTTTTCTTATTCCTGCTGATTCATTTTTATCTGGTGGTAGCCTGTTGCCATAGCCATGAAACTGTATCTTTCATATGCCGCCATTGAATCCACCAGTTGGTCTATGTTCGGGAGAGGATAAGGATTTTTTGGGCATGCTTTATTTAGATTTGTGAAGTCAACAGAGAGGCGCCACTTGCCATTCGGCTTTGGGACAAGGACTCCATTGCTAGCCATTCGGGGTAATGGACTTCTTTGATGAAACCTGCATTAATGAATTTGTCAATTTCTGCTGTGATTACCTTCTGTCTGATAGGTGCGTTCGTGATTTCTCCTCTTTTGTTTGACAAGTTTAGTGTTGTGGTCGATGTTGAGTTTATGATTCACTGTGTCTAGGTCAATCCACTTGATGTCTGATGCTGTCCAAGCAAAGTTCTGCTTATTTCTTCTCAATACATCTTCTATAGAGGCGAGCACCTGGTCTGGGAGGTTGGCCCTCACCTTCAAGGTCTTGCTCTCGCCATCTCCAAGTTCTATATTGATCTCTATGCTCCCTTCTACCGACACTTGTCCTCTTGCTAGCCCTACCAAAGGCGTTCATATTGGTTTGAGCTTGGTGACGTCGAGATTTAAGGCCTTGAACACTTCTAAGGTTATTAGATTCACCGAGCTACCATCATCTACGAGGACTCTTCTGACTTTATTGTTCTCCATTAAACCTTCCACCACTAAGACGTCAGAATGTGGGAAGTGGACATATCTTGCATCTTCTTCAGAGATACTAATAGGCTTGCATAAAGGCTCTGCTGGTATTTCGACTTGATTGAGTAAATTTCTCGAGCATGCCTCTTTCCTGTCGACGTACTATCTCCCCCTGCAACACCACTAAAGATCATGTTAATTGTACCAATGGGTTCAATTCTTACCGATTGTTTTTCTGCCCTCTTTTATTACTTGGCCACTGACTCGGTACGATTCTCTTGGCCTCCTTCCTTCCTGATGAATTTCTTTAGGATTCCCCATTAGATCAGATGTTCTATCTCCTTCTTCAACTGCCAGCATATTAGTGTCGTGGCCAATGTCTTTATGGAATTCACGGTATTTGTTTCTATCCCTTTACCTTGGGGATTCTTCTCTCAACTTCCTTAGATAGTTGAAGTGAATTTCCTCTTGGTTGTCCTTCAGCCATCGAAGGATGTCTGTCCGGATCTTAGATAAGGGGAGTGAAGTTGACCTCTCTTGCTGTTGGAGTGCTTGTGCGTGAGTAGGGAGACTGTAAGGAGTAGCTCGGCCTATTCTGCTCAGTTTGCTTACTCTTATAGGAGAGAATCCCCTATGTTTATTTGATCTTCTTTTGGATTTGTCGTTTCTACTTTGTGCTTGCTTGGCCTTCCAGGCCTCATCAAGCCAAGCAAAGCTATTGGCTCGGGACATCAACTCTACAAAAGAATAGGGCCTGTCAATATTCAGTGAATCAAAGAGTTTGTTATACTCACAGTTTTTAGCCATTGCACTAATGACCACTTCAGTGTTAAAATCCTTTATCTGCATGGCAAGTTTTTGGAGCTTTGCGATGTAATCTCGAAGGGATTCATTGCCCGCCCTCTTTAAGTCTATCAAATCCGATATATCATTCTTGCTTGGTATGCAGGTGATGAATCGGGCTTTGAATGAGGCCGCCAACTAAGCAAAATTGCCTATGGATCCAGTCTTGAGCATTTGGAACCATTCTTGTGTTAGCAGCGCTATGGGGAATGCTTGACATAGTAATGTGTCCACCGTCGTTTGGATGTGCATCACAGTGCAAAAATTCGCCAAATGACTTTGAGGGTCAGTAGTCCCATCATATGTCTTGAAAGTAGGCATCTTGAACTTATGTGGAAAATATATTGACATGACTTTTGGGATTAGTGGTGAATCATTCCTCACCCCTAAGTCAATGTTATCTCCTGCCTCTCGAAGTTTTCAAAATTTGTAGGGTTTTCGCTCGCAATTCTTCTTCATCGTTACGATATATATTTTTGAGTAGGGGAGTAGACTGCACATGGGTTTGTGTTTTGTTCTGGGTGTCTATGTGCCAGGAGGAGTCTTCATCTCCCATCTCATCTCCTAAAGTCTTATTAGCCATGTCGCCTTCATCAATCGCGATATTGATTCGGTGTCCACCTTCCAGGAGGAATTTGCAACACTGGCTTAGCAATTATTCTCTGTAGAACAGCTGCAAAGTCATTATAAGCCTGAGTGAGCATAACGACTGCCTATGGGTCAAATGTTGAGACACATGGGGGTGCAGGTATTAACCTTTCAATTGAGCCGCTTGCTCTATTAGCGTCTCTAGCTCCTGGAGCATTTGTCTTTTCCATTGTTTCAAGGGGGTTGTTAGGACATTAGATAGGGTGAGAGAGGCGAGTGAATGTTCTAAAGGTGTAGTGATTTTGCCCGGTCCACGTTGACTACACCAATTTTATAGTCTCAAAAATATGATAATCTTAAAGGAATATTGATACTCTAATTATATTTAATAGTTTGAATTAACATTAACCTTTTCAGGGAATGGATTTGTCATTATATACAAGTTATTGGTGTCAATTTGGTTATCCAAACAATGGGAGAATGATATCCGTACATTATCTCCTCAAATCAAGCCCACATCATATTTCTGTTATTCACGATTCCTTGAATAGGGGATCCCAATCAGGCAGTGTCTATCACTATTGATTTAAGTATTATTAATAATCAATCAAATTAATCTCTTCCTTTAAATAAAAAAAAAAGGAAACCAAATGCCTCAAATAAGATGAACTGTAAAAATAAAATAATTATTTCATGATATTAACCACTTATAATTTAAATGTATTATTAATAATCATTCCATAAAATAATAAACCGCATCCATACATTTTAATTGAATTTCTAGATATCAAATTAGTTTATTATACTTTCAATTTTATAACAGACAATATATAACTGGTTATCATGTTTATTTCTATTTCATTCCAGGAAGTAAACAAAGGCTTTAATTTTTATAAAAATTTACTTTTTCTCTTAAATGAAAATGAACATTACTTGAAAATCAGCAATCATCTAGTAAGATGTCCTTTTTCTTATCAAAAAACTAAACTGCACAATATGCTTAATTAACATGCTTGGTGCCAAAGATTCTGAAGTGCCTACTTCCCCAAGGATCACTTCTATCAAGGTAATAGGATTTTAGGCAACACTGTATCCATGGTGGACTTCTGGGAGCATCCTCATTTGCAGCCACCCCAAGCAATGTGTTTCGCTTCCCCCTCAATACATCAATGGAGGGATAACCATCAAAAAACTTCTCCTATCATCAATCAAGATCACAGAATGAATTTAACCATGTGGATATAAAAAATCCAGGACACTATATTCTCAACAGTTAAAAAGCAGACAGATCCATAAGTTCTGGAAGAAGTAAAAAGGGAGGTCTAAGAGTACAATAATGTGAGTAAGAGAATGTCTTTCGCTACCTACTTTAATTTGTCAGTATTACTTGATAATAAATGAAAATTTTAGAAAGAACGTGTTCTCACCCCATCTTCACCGAATAAAAAAGCATGAATTCGGGCAGTTGGATCCTCTAAGGTCAGTCTAATCCCATAAGTTTTAAGATGAGCGCAGAAATCCTCGGGTTGCCATGGAAATGCCGCCACTACTCGTACTACACACTTGAATTTAGCTGTTACCTGCAAGTTTGAAAGTTGACGAATACTTAATGATACGAGCTACATGCAGCTGCAGCATATTCCTATTGTATGCTCAACAGTTTTATGCTTTTCGATTTTTATGAGCACAAGCATATTCCTCAACAGTGTCGTAGCCCAAAATTCAACAACAACCCAAGAGCTACCACTGCTTAAGAATTCAAAGAAACTAACAAGAAGCACATCCAAAAGACAACCACCTTTCCAAATAACCATAATTTGGATATATTAGAGTGGTGCTCTCTGATAGTTAGGAGATTTCAAGTTGGATGCTAAAATTTAAATTGCAGTTCATATCTTGATTTACTAATGCTTACAAATGAAAATATCATTAACCTTTTTCTTTTGGAAAGCGTTCCCCTCAATCTGTTCATTGTTAAACAAATTTGGCTCATCTTAATTACTCGGAGAACTTCTATTTGACCTATGATTTCCATTGTGTTAGAATATTGAAATTAGTGCTGAGATCATGTGATGAGACTCTGTGATTATTATGCTGCAAATTAGGTAGTAATTCAGGGATTCATTTCCCATATAGTATCATTCTTTGTACTATTTATACACTAACAAGCTTGAGGGAATTATCAAGCTGAATGCATCAAACTTCTCTCTCTCTCTCTCTCTCTCTCTCTCAATTTTTCTCTTCTCTTCACAATATGATTCAATATTATGTGAGACGTGTCAGGAAGAAATTCAGAGACACAGGATTCTTGAAGGGTTGGAAAGTTCCCATGGGTTTAAATCCTGTCATACTGCAGTACAAGTCGCTCACAATTCTTATTGTTATAGATGTAAAGCTAAGACTCGTCACACTAATTAGAGATTATCTAAGCATCAAATTGAGGATTTATGGGGATACAAATGAGATGATGAACGAAAGAACTTCAATGCCTTCAATTTGCTAATAAAATTCAAAGCAAACATTAAAGGTTAGTGGTAGACTGTAATGTCTTACCACCAACCAAACGAATTGGACAAGTTAAAGGCTCAAATGTCAGAAGTTCTAAAAACCTCTCGCATAATGCTTATTTGAGAGAGGTCCTAGAATTTCTAAACCTAAGGTAAACAAATTCCACTTTTCACATGGATATGGGTACAACTCTCATCGACTACAGTTCACCAACTCTTCCACTAAGACAAGTCCAATTACTCCACCTCCCAGTTCTCTATCCTCATTGATTTGGTTTTAGTTGCAGAAAAATGGGGATTAAAAAGAGCGAGTGAAAGTGAATAAAAAATAAAAGTGAAGGTAACAAACTAGTGTTGGATGAGTGGTTTAGCATTCCTTTCTCTTAAGTGAGGTTTAGAGTGCGATCCTTATGGATGGAGCAAATATCCACTGAAAGCGCCCTTTAGTAGCCAGACCCCTTAGCACCAACAGAGTGTTTCAGTTTAGTTTAGCAGTACATTAATTTCACTTATTTTTTGGAATTTTTGTAGCAAACCAACTGATGCACTCCTTACTACTCTTTATTATCATTTTTACCCTTATGTTTGGGTTCTAACCCCATTACTCAGTTCCTTTCTTTTTTTCATTCTTTTCATGCTATAAAATAATTGTAAAATGAACAAGTTTTCTAATTCTCCAAATTGGAAAATAATTTTTTGTTCTTAACAAATGAACATATTTTTCAAGTTTTTAACAAAAAACTGAAGATGAAAAACAGATTTTCTTCCACAAATAAACAGGTCCTTGGACTGCGAAGGTAAGTAATAAGACTGAAACTTCAATCCTCAAAGGCTGTAACCAAAACTTTTAACATTGCGCCAGACAATGGTCCACTACACATTGCTTGACAAAGGTAAAGGTAAATACACTTTCGCAAGAGAAAAATGGCCTACTTGATAACCCATGAAGAATAGCAATTCCTTGAACTAAAAAGAGTTTCCATGGGAGTCAAAAAAGAAAAAGAACCGTAATGGTTAGGTAGTCAATATGAAGACTTAGATACATCTCTTAACTTGAAAAACAAGTTTAGAGAGCAACAAACATCATACCTTTGAACAAGCGAGAGCATCCATCAACGAAACAAAAGGAGCATGGTCATAATCAACTTCTGAGGAAAGTACACATACAAATAGATCATAATCATCATAAAGCTTGCAGCTGCAAAGATGAAACTCCCAAAAGAGGGGAATCACACAACCAAGAATAAGAAAAACAATGTAACACACTCAATATGCGAAACCTGTAAGTGTCGAACACCAAGGAAAGCACCAATATGGGATGCGCCCCAATTCCGATGACAAACGTTCATTATAAGACCTAGCTCACATAAATATTCAAAGATAAGCACATTAATCTTCAATTACAAAATTTGGAGCTTGGACATATATATGTCACTGAAAAGAGATCATCTACTCACCTCTGGCACCCTAAAACAAGACAGTTGTCATCGGATATGTAACGTAGCTTTGTTAAGGGCGTCAACACACCACGCCATAATCCTACATGCACCTCACAGAGTATGCTGAGAAATTTCACCCATTTACCAATACTGAGTAAGTGGAGAACATGCTTGTCATTGCCTTTGTCAATAATCACCCGTAAAATTGAACCTGTGGTTGGAAACATACATAATAAATCTCTTGGCAAAGGTACAGGTTCCATTTGCAAGGGCAGTGGACAATCCATTTCATTTTCCATTCTGTGGTTCAAAACAGACAACATTAATAGCTTTCTAATGAGAATATAAGTAGCTCAGAACAGAAGCAAATTCCAAAGTAAAAAAGCATAATATTCTAGATGAAGAGGCAACCTTTAGGAATTAGGCTCACCAGTTGACAGCCATGGAGAGCAGCTAAAGACAATACTTTAGATGATAACTCCTTAAGTTCATATATGCTTCAATCTTGATGATTCAAATTTGTTTCAAGAATCAGTATCACAAAATCACAAAAAATAGCGTTACAATCTTATGTCTTCTGATAGTATCGCTGAGAAGAGAGAAAAAAGGGGAGAGTTGAATCTTTTGGTCATTAATTAAAATCAATCCTAGTTTAACATTTCCATTGATTATAACGACTTCAGTGGTCTCACCAACAACTAACTATTTCGAGAAATTGCATTTTTATGTCCAATTGAACACCTTTTGGATAGTTGGACATATGATTCAACTCGCATTTTTGACAACCATGCCTCCAGCTATGTTGGTGTGCTATAAGAACCATTAAATTTTGCTCATGCCTCATGCATTTAAGTGCCACATCAATTTCTATACGCACATTTCTAACCTTATTAGCATCCTAAGACATTTTCATTTCTCCTTCCCTCAAGGTGTTGAATTTATCAGATGCTCAACCTCGACCTTAAGTTTGCAACTAGAATCTGCACTAACCAATGTGTCATCTATACCCATGTGCTACTGTAAACCAAAATATCGTCAAAAAACACCAGAACAAATTTTCTTAGGTAAGGCTGAAATACCTCATTCATAAGGCTTGAAATGTGGAAGGAGCATTTGAGAGACCAAACGGCATCGCTAGAAATTCAAAGTGGTCGTAATTATTCCGAGAAGCTGTTTTCTCAATATATGGACCATACATCCGAACATTATGGCATCCGGTACGTAATCCAATTTGGTAAAATATTTTGCAACATACAATTCCTTCAGCAGCTCATCAACCACTGGGATAGGGAATTTGCCTTCGATTGTCTTAACATTTGGAACAAGGAGTGCCGGTGAAGAGGAAGGAGATTGGCTTGGTTGGATTATGCCTTGTTGCAAAATGGTGGAATACTGTTGTTCAATTTCAGCTTTTTGAGCATGAGGATAATGGTAAGGGCGCACGACAACAGTTCTAGCACCATATTCCAAAGGAATACCATCCGCTGAATATGCCACTAATTCTTGGTGAGCGTGACTAGTGCCTTGGACATCACCTAATCTTGCTTTTCCTGTATACCCATGTCTGAATCTCTTTTAAACTTGAATGCTGGAATCTGGATTAGCATCAGTTGAGGAACTAATAAGAGAACTCCAAATTTGTGAATATCCATAATCAAACCCCTTTGATAAGCCTTGTGGGCATTGTGTGCCACACATTCTCCTATGGAAAACCTCACTAAGGAGACATGCGCACTATGGGCATCTGAGCAATTTCTTCAACATTCTAACACTTAACAAATCATTGTAGTTGTACACCATAAATACCAAAAAATTTTAATTCGCCTTTCTTCAACATGCAATTACAAAACTATAGAAACATGTCACTATCAAACAATGATAATTGTCACATTGGTGTCAATGCTAAACAAAAACTATCATATGATGATAGTTCATAGAAACTCACTTTGAGTCAATGTTGATTGGTGGGCAATCAGTCCCATCCCAAACAAAGGCCATCCAGACTTGCTTAGAAACCTCACTTACATGAAGGACCTTAACATGATGGAACATTAAAAGATGAAGAAATTATCAATATTCAGAGATAAAAATGGTTTTATAATATAATATTACCATTTTATTGTGAAAGTCAATGAGTTCCAAACTCAACCTCAATGAAAAGGGATATATTAATATGTTTGTCTCACCTTGCAAAGCAAATGAGCTCTTTCTCCTTCTTTCATCTCTCTTAAAAACGTAAAGCTAGTTGGACCTACAACATAAATTTAACATCTCAAATAACAGGTAGTAGAAAGCTATACAATTTTGAAAATTCAATGTTCCATCCTTAAACCAACCATAATCACTACCAAAAAAAAAAAAAAAAATCAAGATCACCTACAGAAAATTCTGTAGGTAAATTCTAAAATTTTATGGGTAACTAATACTACCTACAGAATAATGGCATAATTTTTTTGTCGGTAATATTCAATACTCTCCAAAACATGCTCAGCATTATTTATTTTTAATATTTTAAATTTAAATTACTTGATTAGTAATTTGTTGGAACCAGTAGGTAATATAGCGCAAAATTGCAATTTCTTTTGTTTCTTATTTGTAATTAACATACTAATTGCATTTTAGTAATTATACTAATTAAACTTTAATAACACTATTCTAAATAAGAAAATTAGTAAAAAAGCACAAATAAGAAAAAGAAAAAAAAGATGAAGATGGAGAATAAGAAAAAAGTAGAAAAGATGAGGGGAAAAAAAGGAAAGAGAAGAAAAGAAATGAATTGAAAAAAAGATGATAAGCAGAACCAAAAAGAAGTAGAGAAAGAAAAGAGAGAGAAATGGCAAGGAAAGGAAGAACATATGAGATTGAAGAAGAAAGAAAAAGAACAAGAACAGAGAGAGAAAAATAACTTTTGTAAGTTTGTAAAGATTTCAACAAAAATCACTTCGTAAGCTCATTTCTATGAAAAATAACTTGATGCATGCGTACTTCTAAGAACTTCTCAAATTTCCTAAAATGAATTTAAGCAACAAGAAGCATCATAGCAAACGTGCTTATTGACTGAGAATAAAAGTTTTTGTCAAAAAATAATGGTTTTTTCATTAAAGCATCTCCATTGACCATTTTTTTCTTCAAGTATTAGATGGCCCAAACAATAGAAAATGGGGGAAATTATTCAGAAAAATCTTTTGCACAAAATAGATGCCAGCTAAATTTCAAGCTGTTTTATTCGGAACACCATTCATCCAAAAAATTAAGATCAAATGCATTTCATGCCAATGAAATTAGAAGTGCCTAACTGAACTGCTCTTGACAAACAATAAGAAAAATAAGACAAGAGCCAACGGTCATTAACCTCCAAGTTACAAAATATCATCATACCTTCATCGAGACAGAGATCAGTAAACCATTTTCTCAAGCCTGCTATGAACTTTGAGTCCCGGCCTCTAGGGTGATATTTTAAGGAATGCTGATAAGGAAGAAAGTTTGGAGGGTGATATTTTAAGGAATGCTGATAAGGAAGAAAGTTTGGACCGTCTTTGTCTTTTCCCTCGTACAAAGCAAAAGAAGAGAATGCCTTGTTGAAAACAGCATTTACTTCTCCATGATGGATCTTCATCTGCAAACACACATAGATACTTCACTTTTTGGAATACTTGAAATTCATTAATGCTTTGTCAGCTAAATATTCATACAAAAAATGAATTCCTTCCTCAAGCAAAAGATGTCCTTATGAGTTGAGTTCTAGTAATTGAAATAGTAATTTTGTAAAAAATCAAAAAGAAATTATACATTTACACCAAAATCTAGCCAAAGTCATGCGATAAGCTACAAACACGCTTCATTTGAAAGGCTAAACAAACAGCATTTCAGTCTTGCTGGAAAACTTTTCCAGGAAGAATTCTTTACCGTTCCACACAGATAACAAATTAGAGCACCTAACACAGAAAATCCCCCACATTTTCTGCATTACAAATAACTATGTTGAAAAGTAAAAAACACATTAATACTCTTATTAAATTTCGCCCCCAGAAAAGTATTATTGGAGCCCAAAACTTGTTATTCCAACCAAAAGCAATCAGGCCGAATATCTATATTAAAAATAGAATTGCCTTTGCCCATGAAAAAACAAGCATGAAGGAAACAAAATTTCCAAGGAAATTAGAATTATTACCACAACACGAGAAAGCTGAATTATATCTCCAAGAGAGGAAATACGAGGGAGTTCTTCCATACTTGACGCGAAAACATTAACTGATAAACCAGGTTTTGGATATGATTCATCAATTATTTTCAGTGTACAGCACCAATCTGAAAAATTAATTAAAAAAATTGCTAATAAATTATTTCCAAACAAAATTCAAATGAGACATAAGTCAAAATTTATTGAATAAAAAGAAGAAGGGGAAGAACAAGAAGAAGAAAAACAAAGAACTCTGGCTCAGAACTAACACCTTTAACCAGAAGGTTCATCAATCTACTACCAAAACCAACTAAAGCAAACTTAGTGGTAGCAGCCGTAAGTCCGGCCTTTTTTTGTCATCATAGCCAGTTCAAGTAACCATTTTTTAGCTTGACTAATGAATAAAAGTTGAAAAGAGAGATACCAGTGCCTCTGGTTTTTTTAGGTAAACCGAACTCGAGAATGGCGCCGATGAGGCTGACTTTCTGGTTGATGGAAGCAATTGCATCTCTTATTTGAAGAAACTTGTACTCGTCTCTGTACTCCATTTCTTTCTCCGTCGGCTTAAAACCCTTTGTTTAGGTAGGGCACAAATAACTGTGTCGTTACTAAGCTAAAGCCTCTTTTTCAGTTACTCCGGAAGCAAATGGATCCTCTGTCTTTAGTTTAAATAAAGGTTACATTACCATTCAATCCCTGAAATTTATATTAATCAACGAGTTCATCACTCTCACTAATTAACCTTAGCGATATAAATGTGTGGTGTTTAACATGCGGGTTAGGTTGGGGGATTAACACGTTTATTTAAGAATAAAGATGTAATTTATTAAAGAGAGCATATTGAATTAATGGTGCTGCAAATTTTTAGAATTAATTCGATTATTTTTTTGGTATGCGTTTCAATTAAATAATGATTTAATTAAATAAAAAAATTGAAAAAGTTTTGAAATAGTTAAAGAACTAAAGAATACAATATGTCATTATTGTAGATAGACCACTAGGCTCAGTGAACTGCAACCAACAAGCAGTGCATCGGTTTTAAATTAATATAAAACTAGCTCCTTGCATGAGCTCTGGCAGTTGGCGTAGGTCCTGACTAGCGGTGGTTGCTAGTTTTCGGTTTTAAATATATATATATATATATATATATATATATATATATATATACTTATTTAAATCTGTGAATTTCTGACGAAAGGGTCATCTTTCCGACGAAAGGGTCATCATCCAGTCAAGGGACGAGAAGCTTATGGTCTTCTAATCACATTGTGACTGTTCTAAGAGCAAAGGATGGCTACCAGCGACGCTGGCTGTTGCAGGCCTTTCACTATCGACGACGATAAGGTTTTAATGAAGAAAAAAAATGATTTTGGAGAAAATGATGCATTTACTTTTTGGTCCCTCATTATTTTTTAGTTTTTAATTGGGCCCTAAAACCTTTTACTTTGTTCAGTTAGGTCATGATATTAACTTTGATTAGATATATACAAATCAATGTAATTACATCAAAATCTATAAAAAAAAAAACTAATTCCATAAAACTCTACGTAGAATTCTAGTTGAATCTGTGAAAATCTTAGGAAATCCTTCAATTCCATCAAACTCAACAATTCTTTTAAAAATCTTACACAATCCTAATCCAATACACCTCCTAAGTTCTTTCTCTTGCCTAATGCAAGTTTTAGGTTTTAGCCTTCGTTGCTAGGGTTTTTGGCTCCTTTCTCTGTGCGGCGGCAATATGGACAATACCATGGTAGGCCTTGCTTGTATGTACCTAGAGGATGATGCGATACCAGTTCAAAAGGCCCCCATCTTTGGTGATGGCTATCGACTCAGAGTTCTGCATGGTGGGACATGTTCTCACAGATAAGAGTATCAATCTTTCGGCTATGCGAAACACGATGGCCACTCTGTGGCATCCTTGGCGAGGCATATGTATTGAGGATCTAAGTAACTGCAGTTATCTCTTTCAATTTTTCCACGTGCTCGATTTTCGTAGGGTTCACGGGGACCGTGGTCCTTTAACAATAATCTGTTGCTCTTGAACAATTTGGAGAAGGGCATGGATCCTACGATAATAGAGTTCCATCGCGTGGACTTCTGGATTCACGTATATGATTTGCAATTATGGTTATCTTATGAAGTTGTGGTGCGACAACTTGGTGATTTTATTGGGACGTTTCAAGACTATGATACTATTGTGACTACTGGGGTTTGGAGGACACACATGAGACTAAAAACCACCTTTGATGTTCGACTCCCCTTGAAGCATTGAAAGAAGCTTCGACCGCATGATGGTACTGTGGTTCAACTCAACTTTAAATATCAGAAGCTTCCAAATTTTTGCTTCATTTGCGAAAAGCTTGGCCACACAGAATAATTCTGTGACTTAGTTTTTGAGGATCCGGATGGTGTGTTTGAGAAGGCTTGGGGTGCATGGCTTTGTGTAGCTAACAAATAGGGGTCACATACTGGGGACAGATTCCTTAGAGATCGATCAAGTTCTTTTCTTATTCCTTCTCCGTCTTCATCTCAACTGGCAGGTTCTAGTGTGCCCAAGAACATGCAGTCTATTTCTCCTACAGTTTCTAATATGGAAGTGTCTACGACTAAAGGCAGGGACTTAGTATCTGTGGAGGACAATGCTATGATTGTGGATGAGTCCAAGAAAAGGCCAAGAGTGACGCCAACTTCTAATCCTACCTCTATCATTGAAGATTCTGCTATGCCTTCCTTGGTTTAGGTGTTTAATTCTCAAACAATGAAGCCTATTGAGCAGGCACGCCAAGCACAATGATTTACGTCAGTTGTAACTACCGAGGCTTAGGGAACCTCCAGGGAGTTCGAGCTCCTCAGGAGCTTATTAAGAGTAGCAAGCCTGATGTTTTATTTTTGATAGAAACATTAGTTCACAGTAGCATAATAGAGGAGCTACGGGCTTAGTTTCATTTTGATTGTTGTGTTTCAGTTGATAGATTAGGAAGGTCTGGTGGACTTGCTGTTGTTTAGAATAATAAAGATTTAATTCGTGTTGGTGGCTATTCCCAAAACCATATTGATATGTTAATTTCATCTTCTCAAAATCCTTGGAGGCTCACTGGTTTTTATGGCTTTCTAGAAACCAACCGCTGTAAATGATGCTGGAAGTTTCTCACAATATTTTCTAGTGTTATACGCTGCCATAGGCCATTTTTGGTGATTTCAATTATTTGTTCTCTATTAAAGACAAATGGGGTGGTGCTGCTCCTTCTCTGGATCTAATTAATGGGTTTCGCAAGATTGATAATTAGTGTGGGTTATTTGACTTGCCCCTCTTTGGAGCTTCTTACACTTGGTACCGGCATAGGGAAGGGAATATAATTATGAAAGAAAAGCTTAACATGTGCATGGTAACTGAATCTTGGCGAGATATGTTTCCGAATTCTAAATTATCAGCTGTGGTTGCTGCCGTTTTAGATCATTGCCCGATAAGGTTGGATGTTCTTGTGAGTCGTTAGAGCAACTTTAAGAGGAAGTTCAGGTTTGAGAACGCTTGGTTATTATAGGATGATCTAGAATCAAGGTGAGCATAGTTAGTCGAACTCAGCCTCATTATCTTTGTTGCAACGACTCTTAGGTTATAGTGCTTCTCTCCAGGAATGGGCTAAAGGCCTTAATCACTAACTTTTATAAACGTATTAAGGAGTTAAAAAATCTTGTTTTGATTGCTCGCCATGCTAGTGATAATTCAGTTTTGTAGGATCAGCAGCTTTTATCTGAGTTAAACTAGCTACTAACTCAAGAGGAGAGTTACTAGAAACAAAGATCCAAGACATTTACGCTGCAGTATGGGGATCAAAACTCGAGATTCTTTCATGCTCAAGCTTTCTCTAGGGAGAAGAATAACAACATCTCTATCCTTCAAGATGAGGCTGAGCATTGGGTTTCGGACCAAGTTGGGATGAGCACTATTGTTCATAATTACTTCTGGTAACTTTTTTCTGAAGGTTTAGGTATTTATGATGATGTGTTGAATATTATAAAGCCTAGAATTCCTGCTGAGAATAATAATATATTGCTTGCCCCTTTTTCCTCGGATGAATTTAAGACAGTCATTTTCTGAATGCACTTTGACAAATCCCCAGGCCCTGATGGCTTAAATCCCACTTTTTTTCAAAAGTTCTGGTATCTTATTGGTAATGACATAGTGAATCAGTGTTGTCAGTGGATGAATAATAAGGCTTTTCCCGAGTACGCTTAATGATACCACTATTGTCCTTATTTGATTGAGAATTCATCCTGCCTTAAAGATCTAAGACCTATCTCTCTGTGTAATGTGATTTATAAACTGATTTCTAAGGTGCTTGCTAATAGACTTAAATTACTTTTGTCTGATGTTGTTAGTGCTTCGCAATTTGCTTTTGTTCCGGGATGACTTATTACTAATAATGTTTTAATTGCCTTTTAGGTAATTCACCATATAAAGCGAAAAACTAGAGGTCGTAACGGGAGGTTGTCTTGAAAATTGATATTAGCAAGGCTTATGATAGAGTAGACTGGTCTTTTTTTAGATTGCTCATGTTGAAAATGGGTTTTTCTGAAGATTGGGTTCAGCTTACTATGTTATGTGTTACTTTTGTTAGATATACTATTGCTCTTAATGGGATGGATGTGGGGCCTATTATTCCTCATAGGGATCTTCGACAGGGTGATCCTCTGTCCCCATATCTGTTTATCATTTGTGCTGAGGCATTATCTGCCTTGTTTCGGAAAGTTAAGGATTCTAGGCTTATTTATGGTTGCCATATTAATTGGAGAGGGCCTTCCGTTTCTCATTTGTTATTCACTGATGATAGTTTTTTCTTTTTTCGGGCTACTATTTCTAAATATCAGGTTATCAAGCGGATCTTGGAGGTTTATGAGCAAGCGTCTAGGCAAGCCATTAATTTGCAAAAATGATGAATCTTTTTTTGTGCTAATGTTATTTATACTCTGTAGGACGTAGTTTCTTATTTTTTGCAGATTTATAATGCTCTTGATCACGAAAGGTATTGGGGCTCCCCTCTTTGATTGGATGGAACAAGAAGCAGATTTTCTCTTGTCTCACGGAGAGACTTGGGAAGCGTCTTAGTGGGTGGTAGAGTAAGTTTTTATCTAAAGCAGGTAAACAGATCTTACTCAAATCTGCTGCTCAAGCCATTTCGGCCTATTGTATGAGCGTTTTTCAACTTCCCATTACGCTTTGTCAAGAGTTAGAACGCATGATAAATTCTTTTTGGTGGGGTTTGGGTTCAGGAGATAACAAGGGCATTCATTAGTTGTCCTGGCAAAATATGTGTGGTAGTAAATCTACAAGTGGGTTGGGCTTTCGAAATTTGTAATGCTTTAATCTGGCTATGCTTGACAAGCAGGGTCAGCGAGTTTTTACCAATATGAGTACCCTTCTTAGTTGAATTTACAAAGCTAAATATTTTCCTAAAGGGAGTTTTTTTTATGCTAGGATGATAATAATCCCAATTTTATATGAAAGAGTCTATTACGGTCAAGGGATATCCTGAAAAAAGGTATTCACTGGAAGGTGGGTAATGACACTTCTATTAATTTTTTTATTGACCCATGGCTACCTAGGGATGATAATTTTTGTGTTATATGGCCAAGTACTAGTGCTCCTACTACTATGAAAGTTTGTGATTTTATTGATGATGCTCATTGCTAGGTGTTGCTAAACTCCAAACCTTTCTCCATCTAGATGAGCTGAAGTATATTTTGTCTATCCCTTTGAGTTCATTGGAGATTGATGATTCCCTTACCTGGCACTATTCTAGGTCCAGTTTGTATACAGTAAAATTGGCCTATTATTTTGCTCACTTTATCTTTAATACTGTTGTCCCTAACTCTTTTGGTGATTGTTATGGAAGCTCCTTATCCCTCCTAAGATTAAAATTTTTTATGGCGGGCTATCCATAATTTTATTCCTACTAAGCTAAACTTAAAGAAGAGGGGTATTAATTTGGAGTTTACTTGCTTGTTGTGTGGCGATGATAAAGATTTAATGCATGTTATTTTTAGATGCCTGAACTTTATTTCATGTTGGAAGCAATTATCCATAAATGTTAATCTTTCTTTCTTAACTTTAAACCACTGGTTCTTCTATACTTTGATTGTGGTTGATGCTAATAAGATGGTTCAATTTTGTAGTTTAGCTTATTACTCGTGGCTGTTTCATAACCAGCTGGTTTTAGACCACAAGTTTACGCCGCCTACTGTCCTAGTGGCTCATGCTTTATGAGAGTTGCGTGATTAGCAAGAGTGCCAAAGGTATGTCCAACAAAATACTGGTTTGGGAAGAATAAGGTTGGGTGATGGCCATAGATGGATTCGGCCGGTGGAGGGTTGTGTTTTGTGTACGGTTGATGGAGCTGTCCTTGCTTTGGAAGGGAAGGTAGCATGGGGTGTTGTTATCCGCAATTCATCTAGTCAGTTTATTTGTGACTATTCTTCTTGGACCTTTGGTCATTACTCTTCTAAAGTTTTTGAGGCTATTGTTGTTCGTGAGGCCCTTAACTGGCTAAAGTAG
The DNA here is from genome assembly GCF_041381405.1 of Jatropha curcas. Lineage (NCBI taxonomy): Eukaryota > Viridiplantae > Streptophyta > Magnoliopsida > Malpighiales > Euphorbiaceae > Jatropha > Jatropha curcas. The sequence continues at coordinate 9,313,212 of NC_143158.1, read as the reverse complement.
GAACATTTCTTTAATGTTGATTTGGAGATGGATTGTAGGAAGGTTTGGCAAAGTGTTTCTTCTAATTCCATTCCAAATAATGAGTTTGGTCATATTAATCATGAGTGTCAAGTTCTTTTGAATGAAGGCGTTGGTTTTGAAGCAAGTGGATTCGCCGGCAAGCTAATATGGTGGCCCGTTCATTAGTTCAGGTTGCTATTTCTTTTACTTGTCCTACTATTTGGAGAGATTCTTCTCATTTACTTTATGATGCTTTAATTTCTGATGTTTCTTTACCAGTTTTTTTCCACTAAGCATTGGGGTCCTAGTTTTGGGCGTATGAGGTAGACCTGTTGATCTGGGCTAGTTTGGATCTTTAGGCTAAGTTTTTCCTGGTTTTCATTAATAAAAATATAAGTTTCAAAAAAAAAAAAAGAATGAATAGGTAATTTAGTGTTAAATATAAATACTCGAACTAAAACTTCATTTAAACTTTATTGTTGTATTAATTTTTTTTATATTTTAGTTATAAATCTTAGAAAAATCTATGCATTTTATATATGAAAATCTAGTTTTAGATATGATTTAAGTTAAATAGATTAAAACTGTTAAAAATAAAGAGAAGAGTGTTTCTGAACTAAAAGTGTTCACAAGCTTGTTGCCCTGTCCATGTTCCATTGTATTCTATTTATAGTATCAAAAGCATATTTACAGGAGTAAATAATATTATAGGAGTTGATTTACAGGAGTGGAATATCTACAAATATTACCCTTTGATTTGTCTAAAATACTGTCATATTGACTAAGTAAATACAAAATATTTTACAATTAATTTAGGAGATACATTGCTGATTATACATTGCTAAAGTATAGGAACTTGGTTGTATGCCGCTGATGTTAGATTATTTTAATAATCTATGTGGCCCATGTAATTATTTAGACTAGTTCTAATTAAATATGACCCAAGATGATGGTTATTGGACTTAATAGAATAATGATCAGTTTGAGTTTAAATACCCTTCCCTCTACCTTATCAAACTGACACGAAAAAGGAATAAGGAAATAAAAAAAAAAGTATACGTGAGATACAGTTACCTCACGTATAACATACGTAAGATGCAGTTTGACATAAGTGGAATAACTGTTAATCCATGTTTTTCTGTATGTGAGCTATAAGCTTTTCTTCACGTATAAGGACAAGTGGTGGTGGATGATTCTCTTACCATTGAGAGAAAACTAAAAGAAAAGGCAAGAGGAAAGAAATAGAAACTGTTGTAATAGTGTGAATCATATTGCTGCAACAAGGAAATCAATGGTCATGAATCAAGGTACGCTTCCGATTATTTATTCTTTCTATCAAATAGTCTTTGAATGAGATGATCTAGGATTTTATTGCTACATTATAGTCTTACAAGTGGTATTAGAGCCAGGCTCTTGTTCTAGATTTGTTTGATTAATTTAATTTGGCATAAATAAGGCCCAAATTATAGAAATTGAAAAACTGATTGTTTTCTGTTTCGGAAATGTTTTGAAACGGCTATAAACAATTTATCTCTATTTAATTAATGAGATAATGTGTTGTTTGGGTTGAACGGGTAAAGAATTCACTTGGCCCATGTAAGGATTTAGTTAATCTGAACAGGATTTTATTCTCAAATTGCGTGATATTTATAAAGCCACAGTATCCATGTTCCTGAAACTTGATTCCATGTTTTGTCATCTTATGGAACTTTTTTGTGCTTTACAAATTATTCTGTTGTGTTATTTATTTTATATATAAAAGAAGATAAAAATAATGATGATAATGGCTATTTCATAAGGCTTATGAACACATGGCATGGAAGGATATTTTATTCTTTAAAGTTGTATACATGTGATTTGATGATGGACTCATTTATTTCTTTTGGCATAATTAATTACCATGGTTAATAATCCGTGTATGTTGATATAGCCAGTAAATGAAAATAATCTGAAACATGATAGGATTATACATATATAATTTTATATTATATTTTCAGGATAATTCTTTTATAATGGCTTATGGTTATGTTGTAATTTGGCATAATGAATGGTGTTTATCATGGATATTAAATGTCAGTAGCTAATTGGCACTTAGTAAGGTGTATATATATATTTAGAACAGTTTATAATTCATGATTTATTATGTCTTGTTTTAAAAGAATAGTGATGCCAATTTATTGTATAATGTTATTAAAGGTTTTAAGATCTTAATTTATCTCATAAAGTTTTGCATAAACTAAAGTTTAATGAATGGAAAACTAGTTAGTCACTAAAGTGGCCTTGTTTGGATTTATTTAGACATTTAATTATGTATTTTCAGTTGTTCATGTTTGTGTGATGCCATTAAATGACATGAAAGATAAAATTGAACAATTGAGATCGTTGATTATAATGTTGTAAGGTTACCCAAAGGTGGACCATTACTTATAATTAATGGCATCAAAGAGACTTATCATTATACTTGGTAAATATGAAAGTGTATATCCAAAGATAACATGCATATTGTCTATAGTATTATTGAAAGTCTATTAAAGTATTTCTTCTTGGCATTATTATTAATTAAAGCTACGTATTTAAGTATTACCCAAAGGTGAATTTAAATGCATAATTAAGTTTGTTATTTATTTAAATCCATTTAGGTTCTCTCAAAGCATTAATGTGTGAGTATATATATAATATTGCAGCTTCTTCTAATATGTTTGTTATAGGCAATGGGTTGATTAAGTTCAATGGATTGAACTATGCTGATTGGTCCGAACAAATCCATTATCAGTTAGGAGTTTTGGACTTGGATCTGGCATTAGTCTCTCAAAAGCCAGCAGTCATTATAGAAACTAGTACAAAAGCTGACAAGTCTCATTATGAGGCTTGGGAGTGATCTAATAGGCTCTGCTTAAACTTAATGAGAATGATAATGGTTGAAAATGTTAAGCCATCAATGCCCAAAACTGATCCTTGTTTACCAACCACACATTGTCTAACCAAATCCAATCCTCTCTCGATGGACGATGCTAGAGAATACATGTTGAAAATTAAGGAATACTCCCAGTCAGACATAGCTGACAAGTCCATAGTAGGGTCCTTAATGAGTGAGCTAACGACCAACAAGTTTGATTGGTTACAATCCGTTCATGATCATGTGATTGGCATGTAGAATTTGGCAGCCAACTTGAAATCGATGGATATAGATGTGAGTGAGTCCTTTTTAGTTCAATTTATTATCAACTCTCTTCCTCTTGAGTTTGGTCAATTCCAAGTGAATTACAACACCTTTAAGGAAAAATGGAACATTCAGGAAATCAAGGCCATGTTAATACAAGAGGAAGGGAGATTAAATAAAATGAAGGAACACTCTATCAATCTCGTATTTCATAATGGAGCTAGTAGCAGCAAGAACAAATTAGGGAAGTGTTGCACTCCTTGATTACCTGCAAGTATACGGATCGCAACGTAGTAATAAAAAGATCGATCCCACGAGGAACGGGTTATGTCCACTTTACTACTTATTCTTAACACTTATGTTTACAGTAATAAAATATGAAATGATTAAACTATAATCCTAATTAAACTATAATGAAATATACTACTTAATTCTATTGATAAAGATATAGTAGAATAGTTAGAAGAATTGATCATGCATTAGATTTTCTTTTTCTATAGCAAAGCGTGAAACATGCAATAAACAATTCTCTAATCACATGTGGTCAAGTATAATTCAACCTCTCGATACAGAATTACTCTTTTTATTATATGTATCTCTACATACAACAAATGCCTTACTTTATCAAATATTAATCCTAGTTCTTATTCTTTGATTATTTCAATAAGTTAGACTTAACTTTGATAAGGCAAGTTAAAGATTCACATGCAAATCAAACTAAATGAATTTTATCTCTTTGATCTTTACTTAACTATTTCTTTCTGAGAATATAATTAAGTAAACTTGATTAAACAAAAATCAAAAGATAACTTAAAGAACTTTTGTTGAATGAAACCAAATAGTATTGTTGCTTTGCATCGAAAAATAATGAAACACAACATACAAAAAGTCTTTAATAAAACAAGAAAAAGATAGAAGCAATCAAACTCAAGCCTCCGGAGGGCGTCACACCTTAAGGAACTCCTTGATATTTTTTGTACAAACAATAATAAGTGACTCTCGTCATCTTATTTCAAAGTACTACTTTATTATTTTCTACTGTATTATAATTCTACATTTTTTCTATTTTTTCCCTATATATGCTTCCTCTTAATTTGGATTGCAATTTATAAAAGAGGAAGAGGATGTTAGTTATGAAGGTGATTGGCTGGCCAAAAGGTGCTTCAAATGACTTCTGTTGGGAGAAATTTCGACCTGTTCATGGAAGGACACAACTTTCTGGTAAAAAGGTGGCAGTTGGAGTCTTCTGGAAAAAACGACTCGCACTCGTGAATTTAATGTCGCGCTCGCGATCTTTACTTATGATCTTTCTGCCTCTTATGGAGTGCTCATCGCGCTCGCGAATTTAATGTCACGCTCGCGAATTTCCTAGGCAGAAAACTCCTTTCCCATACTTAGTCAAATTTTTTATCCTTTTCTTCTTAAAAACAAGCCTTTTCCAATCCATTGTTCAAATTCATTCCTAAAACAACTTTAAACCAAAAACAACGCAAGAAAACGTAAAATGTATAACAAACAAACATACAACCATGCAAATCATGTGATTATAACTTAACAAAATTGCCCGCTTTGTGAGGCTATCAGGAAGAAAGGCAAGAAAGGACAAAGCCCCAATGAAGGTTAATAAGGGCCAAATTTGTAAGGAGTTGAAGTGCTACTTCTGTAAGAAGACTGGTCAATTCAAGAAGGATTATGCTAAAAGGAAGATTTGGTTCGAAAAGAAAGGTATACTCTATGTTTCAATATGTTTTGAATGAAATCTTATTTAAGTGCCTAATAATACCTGGTGGTTAATTCTAATGCAACTACCCATGTATCTCATGTTATACAGGGATTCCTTTCGATCCAACCCATAAACGGAACTGAAAAGTTCCTGTTTATGGGAAACAGAATGAAGGCACGAATAAAAGGAATTGAGACTTATAGATTGATCTTGGGCACTGGATGTTATTTGGATCTTGAAAACTGTCTTTATGTTCCTGGATGTGCTAGAAATTTGGTTTCTATTGGAAGGTTGGACTGGTTTTAGTTTTAAGATTTGTAATGTTGTTTTTTCATTGTACAAATATAAGTATTATTTTGGTTCTGGTACTTTGATTGATGGTTTGTATCATTTTAATCTTGATGCTAAATTTGTTAAATCCCTGTTTAATGTTGAGCACAATATAGGTAATAAACATAATGCACATAATGAATGTTCTGCTTTCTTGTGGCATCAAAGGTTAGGTCATATATCCAAAGAAAGGATTTTGAGGTTAGTGAAAAGTGAAATCTTTTCTCGATTGGATTTTACTGACTAGGACGTGTGTATAGATTGCCTTAAAGGCAAGCAAACTAAACACATATTAAAGAATCCAGCCACAAGAAGCAGTGAATTTCTTGATCTTATACACACTGATATATGTGGTCCTTTCGATGTCCCCTCTTGGGGTGGGGAAAAATATTTTATCACTTTTATCGATGATATCTCAAGGTATGGTTATTTGTATTTGCTACATGACAAGTCTCAATCAATGGATATCCTAGAGATATTCATTAATGAGGTAGAGAGGTAGTAAAATAAAAAAGTTAAAGTTGTGAGATCTGATAGAGGTGGTGAATATTATGGTAGATTTAATGAAAATGGACTATGTCCAGGCCCATTTGCAAAGTTCCTTCAAAGTCAAGGCATTTGTGTGCAATACACAATGCCCGATACACCTCAATAGAATGGTGTAGCTGAGAGGCGGAATCGTACTCTTATCTAAATGGTTAGGAATATGTTAAATAATAGTATTGTACCTTTATCATTATGGATGCATGCATTAAAGACTACTGCATATTTACTTAATAGGGTTCCTAGTAAAGTAGTTCCTAAGACCCTTTATGAACCGTGGACAGGAAGGAAACCTAGTTTAAGGCATCTTCACATTTGGGTTAGTGGATTTTTCATAGGATATCCTTAAAAGTCAAAAGGGTACAAATTTTATTGTCCTAACCATAGTACGAGAATTGTTGAGTTTGGTAATGCTCGATTTGATTGAAAATGGCCAATTTAGTGGGAGTGGTGAGCCGTGTAAAGTGGATGTGCAACAGATTCAGATTAGAAATCCAACTCAGGTGGATTCTCCTATGTCTCTTCTTCGGTTGTTGTTCCTCTTGTTGTATCACAGTTTAACAGCATGGTTGAACAACAAAACAACATTCCAAACCCACACAATGACTATATAAATAATGAACCAGTAAACAATGAATAAGTCATGAATGAAAAAGTGGTTTCACAAGAAATAGCACTATGGAGGTCAGGAAGGCGAAGAAGGCCAGCTATTTCTAGTGATTATATGGTGTACTCACTTGAGCATGAATGTGAATTGAGCATTGATAAGGATTTAGTCTCTTTCTAGAAAGCCATTGAATGTGATAATTTTGAAAAGTGATTTAATGCTATGAAAGACGAGATGAAATCAATGAGTGATAATAAAGTCTGCGACTTGGTTGAGTTGCCTAGGAGTTCAAAACAAGTTGGTTGTAAATGGGTTTTCAAGACCAAACGGGACTCTAAGGGCAACATTAAAAGATATAAGGCCTGACTTGTTACTAAAGGTTAGACTTAAAAGGATGGCATTGACTGTAAAGAGACCTTTTCTCTAGTTTCCAAAAAGGACTCTTTAAGAATTATTTTGGCTTTGGTAGCTCATTATGATCTAGAGCTTCACCAAATGGATGTAAAGATCACTTTTCTTAATGGGGACTTAAAGGAAGAAGTATACATGGACCGGCCGGAAGGATTTGTGACCACAGGAAAGGAAAGTTTAGTGTGTAAATTAAAGAAGTCAATATATGGACTGAAGCAAGCTTCTCGTTAATGGTATCTTAAGTGCAATAATACCATCACTTCATATGGATTTACAGAACACACTGTTAATCGGTGTATCTATATGAAGGTCAGTGGGAGCAAGTTCATTATGTTAGTCCTATATGTTGACGACATCCTTCTTGCTGCGAATGATGTTGGCTTGTTACATGATGTAAAGGGTTTTCTCTCTAAGAACTTGAAATGAAAGATATGGGTAAGGCATCCTATATGATAGGAACAGAAATATTCTGTGATAGGTAACAAGGATTGTTAGGATTGTCTCAAAGAGCTTACATTGACAAGGTTTTAGAGAGATTTAGAATGAAAAAGTGCTCTGCAGGAACAATTCCAATTCAGAAAGGAGATAGGTTCAGCAAAATGTTATGTCCTAAAAATGATTTGGAACGTAAAGAGATAGAGTCTATTCCCTATGTGTCAGTAGTTGGGAGCCTAATGTATGTTCAAACATGTACTCGACTGGATATTAGTTTTGCCGTCGGAATGTTAGGGCGATGTTAAAGTAATCCCGGGATGAACCATTGAAAAGCTGCAAAGAAAGTACTTAGATATTTACAAGGCATGAAGGATCATATACTCACCTACAGAGAGTCCAGCCATCTCGAAGTGGTGGGATACTTGGATTCAAACTATGTTGATTGTGTAGATTCGAGAAAGTCTACATTTGGCTACATGTTCCTCCTAGCTGGAGGAGCAGTTTCATAGAAAAGTGGAAAGTAATCTATCATTGCTACTTCCACAATGGAGGCCGAATTTGTTGCATGCTTTAAGGCCACTGTTCATGCATTGTGGTTGTGGAACTTTGTCTCAGGTCTAGGTATTGTCGACAGTATAGCTAGACTGTTGAGAATTTACTGTGATAATTCTACAGCTGTCTAACTTCTCTAAGAATGATAGGTATTCTAAGGGTGCAAAACACATGGATTTAAAGTACTTATCTATGAAAGAAGAAGTACAAAAACATAAAGTGTCAATTAAGCATATTAGTACTGACCTGATGATACTGAATCCATTAACTAAAGGCTTACCATCCAAAACCTTTACTGGCCATGTTGAAAGGATAGGCATTGTAGATAAGTTCTTGTTAAGAAGATTTTGTTCTCTTTTGTTGGTATCAGAGCCTAAGGATTTAGAACTGCTAAACGGTATACATATAAAGACTCCAATTTATAATATATCATAGGTTATCTTGATATGGTTCAACTGAACTATACATCTAGGATCCATTTGAGATATCAGATACAGTAAGTGGCCTATTTTTGAACCCGTGTGTAAGTCCCGATTGGTAGGGCAGTTGAAGGGTATAACCTGGCCGAATTCTTGAGATATCATAACCGGATTCCTTTGGTGTTTAGTATAACCGAACCATTGTCATTAAAATCTATGCTATCTAATAAAATGGATCATTTATTATGTAGATCGGCTAGTGGTCATAGATCTGAAGATTCAGATAACTCCGAAATTAAAAGGGTAATAAATAGAAATGAATTAATTTTACAAGATTTTAGTAAAGCTATTGATGAATGGGAAATTCCTAAAGTTGATAAAGAACAAATTTATAAAATTTCTAAATTTAATTTATTTAAAACAGATTATGTAATTAAAACCGAAGAAAGAGATTTCCAATTAAGTAAACCTTTTGAACGTATAACTCTTTTGTCTTCTAAAACTTTGCAACATCATAAAAGTAAAAAATATAAATATATTCATATAGGATTAATTCAAGTAGGAATAAAACCCTTAACCAGAGAATGATTAAATACTAGTATTCTTGCAGTAGTAAGAGATGCTAGATTTTTAAATTTTCAAGATTCTTTATTAGGATCAGTTGAGACTAGCTTAAGTGAAGGACCGATCTCCTTTGAGGTCTATCCAGATATGACTGTCTCATTAAATGATTTAAACATTTTAGAAAGTATAGTATTGGAAATTAAAACTCATAATTATAAAATGAAGCAAGGATCGATTCCTATAGCTTTAATTTATAAAATTCATTATAAAGCAATGAATTCAGCTTTTGGTACTAAATATAAATTACAACCTAAAATTGGTGAAACAAGATTTCTTCAAACAGACTTGACTAAAACAAACACAGTAATTCCTAAAACCATCCAATGGAAAGATATAACACTTCCAGATGAATGGATTTTAGAAGGGGTTGTACCTCCTCCAGTTATTGATCAAATAAAACCAAACGTCAATTTGCAAAAAATTGAACAATTTGAAGATGGTAAAGTAACTTTAAAATTTAATCGCAGTCAAAGTATGAGGTATACAGGGTCATCTTCCTCTGTTACAACAGATGAAAATGATAAACCTAGTTCCTCCATACCCTCTGTGATTTATGCTAAATATAAAGATAATGAATCTAAACCAATTATTCAAACCATAGTAAAACCAAGATATTCAACTTCAGACATTCCAAATAAAATGAAAGGTGTTGATTATAGTAATTCTATACCACAGGCAGTTTATAATCCTGTAGATAATTATGTAAATCAACAGTCAACCTTAGTCAATTCACCTGAATCACCAACAGCTTCAGCTATCACTGAAAATGTTAGTGATATAAATAGAGAATTAAATGTTCTTAGTAAAATAGATATTGAGAAAAGTTTGATAAAAGAAATATCTAAAACTAAAAATTTACTTAAAATGAAAAAGATATTAAAAATTTACACTTTTGAAGAATTAAAATATGACTATTTAGAATATAAAATCAATAATCAAACTGAAATTAATTTCTTTGATTGGTATAAATTAATTAAAGAAAATAAATCTGAAAAAAATTTAAACCCTATAGTAAATTAACCTATAGACAATTAATTAGTATAATTCAAAAGGAAGGTTTACAAATATGTCATGATCTAAAACTTCAAAGAAAGATAAAATATGAAATGCAGAAAACTAAAAAAGAATTAGGATCTTTTTGTAAACAATTTGACTATAGTATAAATTCTCCACAGAAATGTGAGGGCCAATGTTCTAAAACAAATAAACCTAAAAAATATTATAGAAATAAATACTCTAAAAAACAATATAGGTCTACACCTAGTCAAGATAAATTTTATAGTAAAAAGAGAACAAAATCTTCTTATAAAAACAAAAATAAACAACCTTCTAAATCTACAACTAAAACTTCTTATAAAAATTTAATTTGTTACAATTGTGGTAAAAAAGGGCATACATCAAAATTTTGTAAATTTAATAAAAGATTGCATGAATTAAATTTGGAAGATAATGTTTTAAATAAAATATATGAACTATATATTGATTCGGATTCTTCGGAATCTGCGATTAATGAAAGTGAAAATCAAATTGATGAATTAGGAACTACTTCAAGTTCTTCCAGTTCATCAAAATTTTCTTTAAACATGTTATCTAAAGATCAAAGTAATTTATTAACAGTAGTTAATGGTATTGAAGATCAAGAAACTAGAGCTAAACTTCTTAAAAAACTAATAAAAAGTTTTGACGACGAAGATGACATAAAAAATATTACTCCTAAAATTCAGTCTAATACTTTTGATTTAACTACCATTTTAAATAAAAATAAACCTAAAAAGGTCGATACGGATGAATCTACTAAAGAATTATATAAAGAAATTAAGATGCTAAAAAATGAAGTAAAAGAATTAAAAACCCAACTTCAACAAAATTCTAAAAAAATAAAAATACTAGAATCCCAACTTATTTCCAGTTCTTCGTCAGAAGAAGACGAACCAGATAATAATTTAAAAATAAATGAATTAGATGAAGATGTAGATTGTAATTTTCTCAATTTATTACAAGAAATTACTTCACGAAAATATTTAGTAAAAATAAACATTCAAATAAATGATTTTGTGATAGATGCAATTGCACTCTTTGACACAGGTGCAGATTTAAACTGTATAAAATCTGATCTAGTTCCTAAAAGATATTGGTTAAAAACTAGTGAAAAATTAAGTACAGCCAACAAATCTAAACTTGAGATTATAGGAAAAACAGATGCAATAATCATAGAACAAGCCTTAGAAATAAACACAGTATTTTTACTTTCACCTCAGATAAATTATATGGTAATCTTAGGCACTCCATTTATAAATCTCATCACACCATATTCAGTTAAAGAGGATTGTATTAAATTTAAAATAAAAAATTGCAAAGCTCAATTGGAATTTACGGAAAAACCTAAAAAGAAACAATTAAATTTGTTAAAAGCTCATTCTATTAAAATGTTAGAAATAAATTCTTTAATCAAATCTAAAGAAGAAAACTTAAAAGATTTGAAAAATAATGCATGTTTAAATAGAATTAAAAACCAATTAAATTCTGATGATATCCAAAATAAAATCTCAACTCTAAAAAATTTTATGGAAAACAAATTATGTGCTGACCATCCAAATGCTTTTTGGAATCGTAAACAACACATAGTGGACTTACCATATGAAAAAGATTTTGATGAAAAAACCATTAAAACTAAAGCTAGACCAATTCAGATGAGTCCTGAATTGATTGACCATTGTAAAAATGAAATTCAAGATTTACTTAATAAAAAATTAATTTCTAAATCTCGAAGCCCATGGTCTTGTGCAGTTTTTTATGTGAATAAAAACGCTGAAATAGAACGAGGTGCTCCCAGATTAGTAATAAATTATAAACCCTTAAATACAGCTTTAAAATGGATTAGGTATCCTATTCCAAATAAAAAAGATCTATTAAAGCAACTCTATAATGTAAATATTTTTAGTAAATTTGATATGAAATCTGGCTATTGGCAGATTCAAATTGACCCTAAC